>NC_091129.1:118768911-119070339 GCF_040183065.1 Periplaneta americana
AAGTTTAGAATATCCTTATTTGTGTTTTTCTTTCAAAAGAGGGGAAGTTGAAAGCCTCCGTATTAGTGAGACAGGCTCTTTGTGTTCGGTCAACTGTCGAGGCCTACCAACGACGGAAAAAGCTGTCTGATTTCCGAGAGTGCTTTTAATAAAATTAGAATTACAATCCATTCACGGAAAAGGGGAAAGCTTCCAAACTACAAACAGAATTCCATCTGGAATATGTCATTCAGATAAAGAGGAGCAATTCTTTCCATACTGAACCTTAATTAAAACTACCTCTGATGTTAACACAAGCCAATGACAATACGTTTAAGTGCAAAAATAAACATTGAAAATCAATAAGGAATCTCTACAAAGTAAACGTTGCTGTGTAATATTAAATTCAAGTTAATGCATGAGAATTGTTCTTAGAAGGGAAGTACTCGAGTAGTAATACATAAATATTTTATATTACTACATAATTAGCGAGGGGTAATGACGTAATTACAAATCTAACAAGAAATATATAATTTTTTACTGCCTTTAAGTTGAAATCATACTCACACTTCAGCACGTTTTGTGTACAATATTAATTCATTCATAGTGCTCTGCCCAAGAGTAGGTCTTTCATTGCAAACCCAGCATTCTCCAATATTTCCTATTTTCTACCTTCCTCTTTGTCTCCTCATATGATCCACATATCTTAATGACGTCTATCATCTGATATCTTCTTCTGCTCAGAACTCTTCTCTCGTTCACCATTCCTTCCAGTGCATCCTACAGAAGGCAGTTTTTTGCTCAACCAGTGACCCAGGCAATTCCTTTTCCTCTTTCTGATCAGTTTTAGCATCATTCTTTCTTCGCCCACTCTTTCCAGCACTGCTTCGTTTCTTATTATGTCTGTCCACTTCACACGCTCCATCCTTCTGCATATCCACATTTCAAATGCTTCTATTCGCTTCTCTTCACTTCCTCGTAATGTCCATATTTCTGCGACATACAATGCTACCCTCCACACAAAGCACTTCACTAGTCTCTTCGTTAGTTTTTTTCTCCAGAATCCGCAGAAGATGCTTCTTTTTCCATTACAAGCTTCCTTTGTCATCGCTATACTCCTTTTGACTTTCTGGCAGCAACTCATGTTACTGCTTGTAGTACATCGCAAGTATTTGAATCTGTCCTCTTGGTCTACTGTCTAATTTAAAATTCGCAAGTTTACCTTCTTTACTTTTCTTCCTATGACCATGGTCAAGACGAAGACCATTGGCATTTATTTTCATCACATACAGCTGTCTTTCAGCTCTAGTAGCATATCCCTTAGTATCATCTCCTCTTCTGCTAACAACGCCTTATCATCAGAAAATCTTACACACTTTATTTTTCTTCTTCCTACTATCACTCATCCCACGTTCTGAAAACAGTAAATCCTCCAAGTAGATGTTGAACAGGGTAGGTGATAAAGGGCATCCTTGACGTACTCCTCTCCCCATTTCGTTCCCTTCTGACATTTTTTCTTCTACTTCGACTCTGACTCATTATTTCATATAAAGATTACTGAACAGCCTCCTCTCTTTCCAATCCACACCTATTTTCTTCAGGATCCTCATCAATTTATATGTCCACAAATACACTTAATCCTTGTACGGAGCTTCTTAAATCACATTTTCTTTGTATTTAAAACTAATTTAATTTTATACGGAAGGCCTGTTTATTTCATGTTTCATAACATATAGTCTATATCTATTTTAAAGACTCAACCAATAATCTGAAAATTATAAACTACTGCTGAATTTCATTTCAAATCTGCTGATAGCAACCTACATCATCCATAATTAGTGAACCGAACCCTATTTCCATTAGAGCGATTTTAACCTAAGCCGTCACTGAATTAGGCAGTATCTCAGGTTTCCATGGCAACATATGGTTCCTTACGTGTCGTCGTGCAAAACATTACCGCAGAAACAAAAAGCGCTGGACTGGGGTCTCTACTGAGCGGCCACATCGATCCCCAGCTGTGTTCTGCGGGTACTTCCTAGATATAAGACAACCACGGCCTCCAAACTGCGGCGATACCACATGGAATCAGATTCTCTGAACTCCAACGTACCAAATTCATGTAATTAAAAGTCTGATAACTTTTAACACACAGTACTATCATATTCGCTACGATACGAATAGTCATTGTGACAAGTCGTCGTCGTCGTCGTCGTCGTCGTCGTCGTCATCATCATCATCATCATCATCGGGTCGAGAGTCCATGGATTTTGTCTACAAATATGATTCTGGTCAATCCTCGAGAGCAGTGGTTAACAAATTTTTTTTAAGGTGCGACCCACTTTTGGGCGAGATATTTGTTTGTCACCCCTCCAAATACCGTACCAGTGCTGAACACACTCAGAGAATATAAACTCCAGTAAAATCGAAAACAACGACAATTTTACTCAAACATGTGGGTACCACCAAACTATTGATGTACAATAGGCCTCCAGGTACCTATGATGAAAGATGGATAGAACAGAGAAAAATTCTCTCCGGCACCAGGACTCGAATCCGGGTTATGAGCTCTAAGTGCTAACCCTTTATCCACTAAGACACATCGGATTCCAATTCCGATGACGGATCGAATTCCTTCAGTTTAAGTTCTACCTCTCAGTTTTCCCTTTGATGGCCTAACTTCTTGTACTGTGTCACAGAATACAGTGACAGTGGCATAATATCCAACACACTATGTACAGAGGTGCACTCATTACGAGTGACTAAGCGGCCGGGATCCGACGGGATGAGCGGCATCTTGAATCATTAAGTGATTACTTACGCATATCATATTATTATGATGTACCCAAGTACATATGATATTTCAGGTGCCGTCGGTCTGGTTGGCACAGTTGGTATAGCGCTGGCCTTCTATGTCCGAGGTTGTGGCTTCAATCCCGGGCCAGGTCGATAGCATTTAAGTGTGCTTAAATGCGACAGGCTTATGTCAGTAGATTTACTAGCATGAAAAAAAAATTGTGCGGGACAAAATTCCGGCACACCTTCAACGCTGATATAACCTCGGTAGTTGCGAGCGTCGTTAAATAAAACATCACTTTTTTATTTCCGCTGCTGGAGAGTATTCTTCTCTGTTCTATCCATCCTTCATCGTATGATAACGCAGAATTCCTGCTCGGTACATCATGATACCTACTACAGGTAGGCTACCTGAAGGAATCAAAATATGTAAACCTACTTTCCAATTCTCTTTTGATGCTTAGACTAACCTATCTTACTGATATATTTTTTCACAGGTTAGCAGAATAGAAGCCGCAGAGATGCGGGTCCCGAGAACACTAGCATCATCAAAATGAACACATACGCAATAGAATACAAATACTTACAAGTGGCTTTTAGAGAACCCAGAGGTTCATTGTCGCCCTCACATAAGAACGCTATCGTCCATATCCTGAGCAAGATTAGTCCAGTCCATAGCATCATATCCCACCTCCCTCAAAACCATTTTAATATTTTCCTCCCATCTACATCTCGGTCTTCCCAAAGGTCTTTTTCTCTCAGGTCTCCCAACTAGCACTCTATACACATTTCTGGATTCACCCATACGTGCTACATGCCCTGTCCATCTCAAACGTCTGGATTTAATGTTCCTAATTATGTCAGGTGAAGAATACAATGCGTGCAGTTCTGCGTGCATAACTTTCCCATTGTCCTATAAATTCGTCCCTTTTAGCCCCAAATGTTTTTTTTGAGGATCTTATTCCCAAACACCCTTAATTTCTGTTCCTCTGTCAAAGTCAGAGTCCAAATTTCACAACCATACAGAACAACCGGTAATATAATTTTTTGCGATAAACTACAAACGCAAAGCATAAACAAAACTCTAGATCTATACAGAAGAAGTTGGTGCGACCATGTGGCCAGAATGAGTCCAGAGGCAAAAGATCCTGAACTACATTCCAAGAGGAAGAAGCAATAACGGCAGACCAAAGCAACGTTAGAGAGACCAGTTGAATCCAGAAGAATGGCTTGATCCGTAAACTATTTCACGATGCTGAATAATTTTCGTATTAGGACATTGTACATCATTAAATAGTGAAGGAAGATAGGGGTTTGTGTGTGTTAATTTTCAACTGTGCATCAGCGATGTATAGTACGGGTCACGTAAGAGTAGTTCCTATAAGACTAATTTGGCCGTCCCTTCAGTGTTGCCAACTAATACCAATTATCACCAAAGAGGGTAAAGTCACAATGCTTAAATAATAAATGTACTTAAATAATAATAATAATAATAATAATAATAATAATAATAATAATAATAATAATACTATAGTATTAACAATAACAATGTCTTGCTATTTACTAATTCACCACATTTCATCTTTATGTTGGGAGGAACCTTTTGAAATGTGGATATTGAGAAGAATGGAGCGTGTGCAGTGGACAGACACAATAAGAAATGGAGTTGTGTTGGAAAGAGTGGATGAAGAAAGAACGATGCTGAAACTGATCAGAAAGAGAAAAAGGAATTGTTTGGATCACTTGCTGAAGGATGTACAGGAAGGAATGGTGAACGGGAGAAGAGTTCGGGGCAGAATAAGATATCTGATCTGACGATAGACGACATTAAGATATATGGATCATATGCAGAGACTAAGAGGAAGGCAGAAAATAGGAAAGATTGGAGTATGCTGGATTTGCAGTGAAAGACCTGCCCATGGCCAGAACATTTATGTATGTATGTAACTGGCAGTACCTTTATCTATCTATAGTCTGAAGAGAAAAAGTTCTACGTTTTATGTCACTACGGATTTTTATGAATGGAAACAAAACCGGAACTATTAGCATTGGTTGTTACTGCATTATGTTTCTCTTTTCGTCACTTCAGCAACCACAAGCATAATAACGTAACAGCTGCAGTAACACTTGGAGTGGTTTTTGCAGTTCTGTTGAGTAGTACAACTGCAATGATTGTCAATATTGAACTGCGTTGTTTACAATATCACAGACGTGCCATAAAAATGCATGAACACGGAATCTGTATTGCAAATTCGTAGAAATTCCATGTAATTTCATTGGAAACGTTGTGTACACTGTTCCGCATAACACAACAGCGCGAATATTTTCCATGAAGTACGCCTAAAACTCTGGCGGCTGGATTGGTAAAGAAACTGGTTGCAGATAAAGTTATGGCAGGATTTTTCTCATTCCCGAATTTTCCAGAATGGTCCCGGAGTAAAATTGAGTACCGAGTACTTCTCAGAATAAAACAAGTTCGAAGCAGAGAACATATTTAAAGACGATGAGAAGAAAATTGTAATACATCCTGCCTAAGGTTTTTCCGTGGTTTTCCTAAGGCGCTAAGACAAATGTCGGGATGAGCCCTAAAAGAAATGGGCCACGGACCTGCACTCATATCCCCATTAATCTCCCTAATTACTTAAATTAATCAACTAATTACATCTCTCCCCCTCTTCGTTATTGAGCCATCATATTAGCCAAATGGCTTGTCTCAAAGTTGAGACGATTCAACAAGGCTCATGACAACAATCACCTCCTACATAATAGCCAAATTGGCTAGTCTCTTATACATGAGACAACTCATCTCGCCTAAGGTATTCCGTGGTTTTCCTCAGGCGTAAGACAAATGTCGGGATGAGCCCTATAAGAAATGGGCCACGGATCTATATGCCCTTCCCCATATATATTCCACCCTTATTATAAACGATGTATGCCCTAGTTCAGATAATATAACTAGTCTATTAAATATACGAGGTCACTCAATAAGTCGCAAATTGAAAGGACAGGGACCTCTCAAATTGCAGATTAGATTTCACGGCGCTTCTTCCGACGGCCTTCACATGCTTTGTCATCGAACAACAGATGACGGCGTCTTGCCATCCTAACGGCAAACACCAGCCAACTCCTCCTCGCCCCGTTCCGTGATCACTTGATCAATCTCAGCCCCCCTCGCGTATGTGGTACCTAAGAGGTTACGTCCAATTTCGGCTTCCCCTTCAAAATTTTCTAGAGCTCCTTCACAGGAGCAGCGTAACCCGGAGTGAGACTAGTGGCCAACAGGCTTGGAGCTCACATATTTAGTTTTGTACAGCCCCCAACCCCTTGCAAGGACGCGTTTTGCGTACCTTTTCAATTTTCCTCCCAATTCTCCTTCGATTTTTCGATTTTTCGAAATTGTAATATTGTTGTATAATCAACGTCCAATTTAACATCTAGAATCGATTCACTGAGGATAAAATGGTTATTATAAATTCCTTATCTAATGTTCACTTTAAACTAAAATTGTAATTGTTGTACTTAATACCCATTTTAACCTCCCGAATCTAGTTATGGACGGGAGGATGACAAATTACTCTAGTAACTGTACGTCACTATTCAATTTTCTCTGAAACTGCATAGGCTAATCAGAAACTATAAAATGACATTTGCAATTACAATTCCTTATTGTCACTTTTAAAATTCAGAGGCTAATCGAAGCAATTTAATGGTAATTACAATCTACAGTTTGATCCGTTTGGGTAAGAATAATATTAATTTATTATTATACAGCTATTATGATAGTATGAAAAATTTCTTGCAGATTATATTATGATTAAAAGATGGGAGTTTCCATATATGACAATCAACAATGCATAATCTGAAAGGACAAACTAATATCGTAGATAATTAAAATCGCTACTACAAATCAACAGCGGGCACAATGTGTTCTTTGGTATGCTAAATTTGAGAGTGTTAGGGAATTGCGAGTGATTATGGTGTGCGTAATATACCTAAATACGATTCCATAATGTTGTGGTATCGAACATTTGTAGAAACAGGTTCCGTGTTCAAAAACATGCAGGGGGTAGCAAGCGAAAGTACGAGAAGCAGCTATCTCTTGGCTTGGTCCCCAAACTCCCCAGATCTAACCCCTCTTGACTTCTTAGTGTAGAGTTTTGTTAAAGACATTGTCTATTCACAGAAACCTAGGAACATTGATGATATGAGAGTAAAAATTACTCAAACTTTTCAACAAATCACCCCTCTTATGTTACAATGGACATGGGCTGAATTGCATCACCGTTATGAATTGTGCAGGGTGCGCAATGGGGGTCATGTTGAGGTCTGAGGAATCTCCTAACTTTCAGTGTTGTATGCACAAAATTTCAACAAATAAAGTCCAGTAGTAAATGTTTTACGGTGTTTTTATTTTATCCATACCCAAACGGATCATCCTGTATTATTTAACATTTCTTTGAAAACACAGAGGCTATTCAGAAAAAACGAAATACTGATTGAAGACTTGTGCTATCAAATGGGCTAAGTGCCAGAAACATGTTTCTGAGATATTGATGAAAACACACTATCAAATGCATGTTGAGGTACCTCCAACACCATCTTTCGGGGCATAAATGAGTTACTTATAGTTGAACAACAAAGATCCCACACGGTTGTACTTTTGAAATGAGTTAAATTGGCACTTATCCCCTTTGGAAATAATATGTTTCAATTACTACTGTAATTCTATGTTTATTTAACATTCCCTTAAATACAGAGGTTATTCACAGAGGAGATGATAATTATAATTATATTTCATTAGTTAACGCCTTTTTACAAATAGGTACTGGTAGTTTTCAAAGACGAAAAATTGATTAATTTCTTTCAAATCTTTATACAACTCACTTTCCAATTATTACTTACAACAAATAAATGGTGAAATAGCATCGCTATCTTATTCACGTACTCCTAGAATACCTACTTTTCGTGTTTCCATTCTCTACAAATCTCTTTCGAGATCTATCCGGAATTAAACCGAGGCTCCTGCCGTGAGAGACTGTCACCTGCATTGTATATACAGGTGTGTCCCGTTCTGCAAGGGGGTGGATAGTTTGTACTTCGGGGCCCGGCTCTGCGAATTATGTAAAAGAGTAATTTATATTCATTTAGAATGTGACACCATCCATATTAATGGTTTCACGTAATGGTGCAAATGTTTGTGTGTGTGTTTTTTTCCTCGTGAAACTTCTATTCAAACGCACTCTGGTGGGACCTCTGAGAATTAAAATTAACACCTACCACGAAACCCCTAGACCTGAAGGGAGAAAACCCTACCCAAAATATGAGACCGGTGATTAATCTCCTTGCAGCCACTTTTATTAATTTTTGTTTGTGATTGTGAAACACGGACTTGCCAACTTTGTGTCAATTACGTCTCGTTTCAATTGAATGTGTAAGTTAAGTGTTTTCCCTTGGTTCAATGTCCATTTAATGATCTTGGAATACAGGAATTATTCAACTTTCATAGAACAGTAATATGACAGAAAAAAACAAACAACAATAAAGAAAACATAGACATATTGAATAAAATAAAAGACAAACATATCCCACAGAGTACAACATTAGGAACTTTCGACATAACTAACCTATACAAATATTACACTCAAATCGAAGGCTTACCCATGGGATCACCCATTTCCAGCATACTAGCAGAAATATTCATACACCACATAGAACAGACATACATACTAAACAAAGACAACAACAAACACGGAGACATCATATATTGGCACAGATACGTAGATGACATACTAATACTATACAAAGGAAACAAAAGACAGATCCAAAACCTAGCCTACATCAACACATAAACAAAATACACCCAAAGTTACACTACACATTTGAAATTGAAAATAACAAATCCATAAATTTTCTAGACTCACAATAACAAAATTCGACAACAAACACACATTCAAAGTCTACAGAAAAATAACAACAACAACACACATACACAACACATCCAATCACCCAACACAACACAAACAAGCTGCATTCCGAACAATGGTACACAGACTACTCAACATACCAATGAACCAACATGATTACAAAGAAGAGCTAAACACAATCAAATACATAGCACAAGAAAACGGATATAACCCCAACATAATAGACAACACAATACGAAAGACAAAAAACACACACAAGATTGCAACCTCATTCAAGAAATTAAATTACAAATCGCATACAGAACAAATAATACTCTAAAAAACATCAACACACAAACAACACAAACAAACAAACAAATACAACCACACAGGCGTATACAAACTCAAATGCAACACCAGCAACAACTTCTACATAGGGCAGACAGACAGATTATTTCAAACATGTTACAAAAAACACATCACAGCCATAACAAAATTACAAAACACTTCCACATACGCAGAATACATCACAAATGCCAACCACACATACAGAGACATCAACACAGACATGGAAATTCTACACATCCAACGAAAAAGCCAGAAACTAAACACGCTAGAACAATACGAAATATACAAACACACAAAAACACACCCAAATGAAATTCTCAACACACAACTCAATTTCAGAACACACACACTCTTTGACTCCACATTACACTACACAAACATACCCCTACAGGAAACAAAACAAAAGGCGCCAAAACCAGCAACAACCAGTTCTGATGATGGCCGATAGCAGGCCGAAACATGTTAACAAGGTAACATAAAATTTAACACGTGAAAGACATATAATGCGTTTTTCAAACAAAAAATTGTTGTGATTATGATGGTAGAGATGAGAAACGTGGTTTTAATATTATGAAATCGGTTATTTGAGAATTATTGATGTACATAATGATACGGGACGCTTTTGTGGGGTAACCATACTTCGGTTTCTAAGTTGTTTATTCTTCAAAAGAGAGCAGTGAGAATTATTTGTGGTGTCTCTTCTAGAACTCATTGTAAACCACTTTTTGTACAAGTAGGAATACTTACGTTGCCGTCAATGTTTATTCTCGATTCCTTCTGTATGTTAAGCGTAATGTGCATAATCTTCCTACTTGTTCATCCATTCAGGAATCCGCCCCTGAGCACGAGTTCTACTCTTTCAGGGGCGAGCTATAGTTTTTCTGTATATATTATATTTTATTTTATTTTACAATTATTAGCAAAATAATAAATAAATAAATAAATAAATAAATAAATAAATAAATAAACAAATAAATAAATTCATAATTATTCTACCCGTTCCAGACTTGACATTATTTCACCAAGTACAAATATAGTACTAAAAGCAATAGTTTTATTTCCATATCTTATAAACTTTATAACTCTTTACCATTGCATATAAGAAACACGTCATATTTCACTTTCAGAAGGATGGTGAGGAGGAGATTGATGGCAAATCCACTCTACTGTGTCAATGATTTTCGCAATATTACGTTTTAGATACTATTTGTTTTAACCTCATGTAATTGACAAATCTGTACATTTTAACCTGATTTTGTAATATTTATTTTAAAACTTTTAACCTGTTTTTGTGATTATCTGGTGATTGTATATTTATTTTTGATTTTATTCTTAAATTTATTCATATTGTAGTAGCCATATATTATATATATATATATATATATATATATATATATATATATATATATATATACTCTGACGTTGTCTATGGCTGTAAATCGCTGAATGACATTAAATCTATCTATCTATCTATCTATCTATCTATCTATCTATCTATCTATCTATCTATCTATCTATCTATCTATCTATCTATCTATCTATCTATCTATCTATCTATCTATCTATCTATCTATCTATCTATCTATCTATCTATCTATCTATCTATCTATCTATCTATCTATCTATCTATCTATCTATCTATCTATCTATCTATCTATCTATCTATCTATCTATCTATCTATCTATCTATCTATCTATCTATCTATCTATCTATCTATCTATCTACCTATCTACCTATCTACCTACCTACCTACCTACCTACCTACCTACCTACCTACCTACCTACCTACCTATCTACCTATCTACCTATCTATCTATCTATCTATCTATCTATCTATCTATCTATCTATCTATCTATCTATCTATCTATCTATCTATCTATCTAATAGTATCCTTAGTAATGATAAATAAATATTTCAATACCTTAGCTATAATTGCGTTACGTAAATATCCTTGAGTTTTAGGTTGTTTGAATACTTTTCAAATATTAACTTTCATGACACTATAAGCATATTTTAACTTTAGACGATTATGATACAAATGAAGGGTCTACGGAAATAACACGCTGTCATTCTTCTTACATTTTGCAGGGGAGTATTTTTTTAACTTTAAGGGGACACGCTACTGAGATTTCTAATCTCCACAATTTTGATTGTAAGTTTTTGAAATTTTAAAATCGAATAGATGTTGATGAGTTACATGTGCACAATTATTTTCAAAGTTTTATGTTGAAAAATGTACTCGGAAAAAAATAAAATTAAAAAAAAAGTGTTTATAAATTTTAGTAAACAAATATCTGGGTCTCATATAAAGATAATTTGTTTCTTAAACTTTTAAAATGATGCTAAGACTACATACAATAAAATGATGCATGGGTTTGTTCCTAGTCAATACAGTTCATCAGTAAAAAAAAATTAACTTTTAACATTGACCAAAATTGACGAAAACTCAGTAGCGTGTCCCCTTAATGCACTCATAAGACATCACCCATGTACATATAATTTAGTTTAAGTTACCATGTTGCAACGCTGGCTTCTTGCAATTCTGGTTGACTAGAAAGATAGTTCACTTTATGATCTAGCAAATAGGACAAAAAAAAAATAAAGATACTAACTTATCCATGTAAGTGCCATGAAAATCCTCAATCTCGATTCTGGAGTTCATTTCGTTGCGTCCAGACATGCGCAGAGCTTTATAGCAGTGGTCATGGGTCCCAGTCTCGTCACGTGATCTGGACACCTGGGACACAGGCAATATCAGTGGACAAGGCCCAACAAATTGCAAGAAGAGCATCCGTCTTGTTCCACACTGTTTTGTGCTAATAAATCCAAGACGTTCTCATGGGAAATATACAGCACTAACTGCTGCACCTGGCTTTATCAAGTGTGGAGATTCCACTGGAATTTAAACATGGCAAAACCAGAAGACAGACTTCAGGGAAGATATTAATTTATATACTTTTAAGTTATTAATTTTGAAATATGTATGTTTGTTTTGTTCAGTTGATTCTTTTTCATTGTTTATACATTAATATGATTCAAATTATTTAGGAATCAGGATAATGTGAATATAACTTAAATTATTAGAAAAAAAGGCACTCCAAAAGAATGAAAATTAGGAATTCATTCATAAAATAATGGGATATGTTTTTGTACAAAAAATTAATACAATTAGAAATCTACTTATTGCTTTTTTCTTAAATTTTAAAAATAGTCTCCCTCAGGCTATGCACATCATTCAGAATAAAATTCAGATGAGGGTTTTTGGATTTATTGTGTTGTTGGTAATCTCAATTCTTTAGTATTAGAAGGACAATGCAAAAATTATTTTCTTTTAGATAATTCGGTAGTCAGAAATCACAGAAGGGTGGCATTCATAGAGAAGGACCATAAAAATTATCAAATTCTGGGAGAAGTCTTCAAATTCAAATAATTAGCTCATAACATAAGGAACTGTTCTGTCCACAGCTGTGGAGTAATATAACACATCTGGCGATGAAACGACCTGGCCCAGGTTCAAATCCTGGTTGGGAGTTTTTCCGGGGATTTCCCTCAACCAAATGAAGCAGAATTGCTGGGTAACTTTTGCGTTGGACTTCGGATTCATGATTTATTCACATATCATCATCATCATCATCATCATCATCATCATCATCCATATAATCATACAATATCGCGGGTTTAGTTCACGGTGCGGCGTGATGTATGAGGCGCATCCAGAAAGTAAGTTTCCCTATTTAAAAAAAAGAAAAGAACACACACTTTCAGGAAAACATTTATTGGCAACAGGTACAGCAATGTTTCAGCTATTTTTCAACATAGCCACCATCAGAATTGAGACACCTGTCGTATCGTGAGATCAACTTTTGTATCCCTCTGTCGTAGAATTCTGCCGCCTGTGAATGGAACCAGCGTGTGACAGACGTCTTCAGCTCTTCGTCGTTGCCAAAACGCTCACCGAAGGACAGGAATTTCTTGAGGTGCAAGAAAACGTAAAAATCGCTGGGAGCAAGATCAGGACTGTAGGGTGGATTCAAACAACTCCCAGCCAAATTCCGTCAAAACAGCTGCTGTGCGCCGAGCCGTATGTGGACGAGCATTGTCATGGAGGAGCACAACACCTGCAGTAAGCATTCCACGCCTCTTGTTTTGAATGGCACGTCGCAATTTTCGCACTGTTTCACAGTAACGGTCAGCGTTCACTGTTTCACCTCTTGGAAGGAAGTCAATAATCAGAATGCCCTTCCTGTCCCAGAACACCGTGTACATCATTTTCCGTACCGACAGCGTCTGTTTGAATTTCGCCCTGACCGGAGATCCACTATTCCGCCAATGCATTGACTGCTGCTTGGTTTCCGGAGCCAAGTGCGAAATCCAAGTCTCATCGCCCGTGACGATCCTGTCAAGGAACTCGTTTTCGTCATCTTGATACCGTTGCAGAAATGGCAGTGGTGCTTCTAAACGTTGCATTTTGTGTTCGGGTGCCAGGTTTTTCGGCACCCACCTGGCACACACTTTTTTGAACAGCAGGTGCTTAGTGACAATCGCATGCAACAAGGATCGCGATATCTGCGGAAAATGGCTGCTCAGCTCCGTAATCGTGAAGCGACGGTTCTCCATGATGCACTGCCGCACCACCTCAACACGATCATCATTGATGAGGGACGGTCGCCCACTGCGCTCTTCATCATGGACACTTTGACGACCTTCGGAAAACTGCCTACACCAGCGACGAACCATCTGCTTACTCATGATGTTCGGCCTATAGACCTGACAGAGCTGTCGATGAATTTCAATTGGCGCAATGCTTTGTGCATTAAAGAACTTTATCACCGACCGAACCTCGCAGGCGGCTGGAGAAGGAATAAGAGCTTCCATTTCGGACCACTGCTGCCACGCTACTGGTACCAGGCGGGACCTGTTTACTCACAAGGGGAAAAAATCGGGAAACTTACTTTCTGGATGCGCCTCGTACTTGTAAAGAACGCGGCCGTTCGTCTACCCAATCATTCACCGAATAGAAGTGGTAAGCACAATAAGCCTCAGGCTGCAGTGTAAGCCTTCGGATTCCCTTTCCGTACAACGGAGACAGAGAAATAAAAAAGCAATTCTTCTACAATAGAAGATATGCGACACAAATTAAGAAATTATATCAAAGTAGTAGTAGTAGTGGCAGCAGTAGTAGTAGTAGTAGTAGTAGTAGTAGTAGTAGTAGTAGTAGTAGTAGTAGTAGTAATAAAAATTATTATTATTATTATTATTATTATTGACTTGCTGATGATATGGTGTTGTTAGCTGAAGAGGGGATGATATGCTGTGAGCAGTATGGTTGTCGCAAGAAAAATAAAGATGGTAAACTTGTGAATTCTAAATGAGGTAGTAGAGCAAGTGAACAGCTTCAAATACTTGGAATGTACTATAAGCAGTAATAGGCTATAAGCTGCTGCCAGAAAGTCAAAAGGAGGATAGCAATGACAAAGGAAGCTTTTACTAGAAAAAGGAGCATCATCTGCGGACCTCTGGATAAAGAATTAAGGAAGAGACCAATGAAGTGCTTTGTGTGGAGAGTGGCATTGTATGGTGCAGAAACATGGACATTACGAGGAAGTGAAGAGAAGCGAATAGAAGCATTTGAAATGTGGATATGGAGAAGAATGGAACGTGTGAAATGGACAGACAGAATAAGAAACGGCGTTGTGTTGGAAAGAGTGGATGAAGAAAGAATGATGCTGAAACTGATCAGAAAGAGAAAAAGGAATTGGTTAGGTCACTGGCTGAGGAGAAACTACCTACTGAAGGAAGCGCTGGAAGGAATGGTGACCGGGAGAAGAGTTCGGAGCAGAAGAAGATATCAGATGATAGACGACATTAAGATAAGTGGATCATATGCTGAGACTAAGAGGAATATAGAAAATAGTAAAGATTGGAGAATGCTGGGTTTACAGTGAAAGACCTGCCTATGTGCAGAACACGTATGTATGTATGTATGTATGTATGTATGTATGTATGTATGTATGTATGTAATTTATCATTATATCGATATGTTATACCTGGAATGGCAGTTAGTTTTGTCTTTCATCAACGTATCTGATTTCAGATAAAACAATTTTAGATTAAAGGTAGACCAGATAGAGTTTAATTTTCAATTTAAAAGACTACATAAGCATGCTCCTGTTATTTATGCATTGTGTATGACATCATTTGATTTCGGCGTAACTGCGCCATTATGTGGCGTTCATATCGCGCCATTTATTGGCAATAAAAGTAAACTAGTAGCAGCCATTGTCCCGCTAATGTTCAACTGTTACATTTCCATAGTTTTCAATTTAACCGCAGTTTTATTTCCCTCTAAATTGCAATTTTTGCCTCCAATCGAATGAGTTTAAAGTTTTTTGTTTTAGTATACAATCTTTATAATATATAGTTAAATTGCTCAGTATAATTTGATATTCACTTTTTTTTTTCACTGGTCTTTTAATTACAGAGTTTCTGCTCCTCACCTTTGGGTGCAATAAGGAAATATGTAAATTCATAACTTCTGACTGAACGTTATGTAATAAAAGGCGAAGTTTAAACAGAAAAGCTTTTGATGTTGCTCACGCAACAAAACACATACGTACAAGCTGCCAACTTTATCCGAAAGTACTTGTCACGCCGCACAACTTCCATTCAACAAATTTCCCAGTTGTGGGAATTATCCACCGTATTTCCTCACATACTCAAAGAGTGCTGCGAACTCGACGGTGCATTTCACAGCAAAAAGTGCACAAGACACACCATTCATTTATGAAGCAAGCACAACTTGTAATGGGTTTGTAATAAAGACTCGTTTACGTTTTAGTATCCTAGTAACGCCTTACGAAGATTATCTACTGTTTAAAACTGAATGTCATTAAAATGATACGCCTATATTTATTAACAAGTTAATTCAGAAACAATTAGATGATTTCACAATATCCCTGAATATCACCGGGTTCATTAATCACGAAAATCATATTTATAACAAACTTAAAATTTTGAATAGTTTCCCTTTTGAACTGGGACGTCGGTATATATCACAAACTTAAAAAAAAAAATAAAGAAATCATCCAAATCACAGACATCATAACAAAGCAAAACTATTTCACACACAACAACAAATACTACACCCAAACACAAGGATTGCCAATGGGATCACCAATATCCAGCATACTAGCAGAGATATTTTGACACAACATAGAACAAATATACATACTCAACAATGAACACAACAAATATGCAGACAACATAATATACTGGCACAGATACGCAGACGACATACTCATACTATACAAAGGAAACAAACGACAAATACACAAACTACACCAATACATAAACAAATTACACCCAAAACTCCAATACACACTGGAACTTGAAAACAATAACTCCATACATTTCCTAGACATCACCATAAGAAAAGTTAACAACAAATACACCTTCAAAATATACAGAACCACCATCAACACACACATACACAACACATCTAATCACCTCACACAACAAAAACATGCTGCATTCAGGACAGTGGTACACAGATTACTCAACATACCCATGAGCCAACAACACTACAATGAAGAAGTGAACACAATCAAATACATAGCACAAGAAAATGGTTACAACCAAAACATAATAGACAACATCATAAGGAAGACAAAACAAAAACTCAACAAACACAAAAACACACAAAACACAAAACAAACACAAGAACACAAGAAATACATGACACTAACATACGAAAACAAAAACACACACAAGATCGCATCCTCATTCAGAAAATAGAAATACAACGTAGCATACAGAACAGAAAACACACTACAAAGACATCTCAACACACAAACAACATAAACAAATAAATACAACCACACAGGCGTATACAAACTCACATGCAATAGTTGAGACAGTTTCTACATTGGACAGACAGGCAGATCATTCCAAACTCGATACAAAGAACACATTAAAGCAATAACCAGAGGATACAATACATCTACACACGCCGAACACATAACTAATACTAACCACACATACAATAACATAAATACAGACATGGAAATCTTACACATACAACTCAAAAACGAAAAACTCAACACACTAGAACAACATGAAATATACAGACACACTAAAACACACTCCAATCAAATTCTCAAAACACAGACCAATTTCAGAACACACACACTATTTGACACAACTCTTCGTCACACGAACGAACCCACACAACAGGCAGCGAAGTTGAGATAGCGCCGAGATCTAGTAGGCTCACAGGATGGTGTCAAGTAACACCGAAACAGATGTAAGCCGCACATGCTTACATAATTAACACGAGTAAGATCGCTATTTAATCAATTATTTTAAAAAATTCCTATTATCGTGTCTTTCACATCATGCATCATGTTTTGTGATTGAGAGAAACCATGAAAAACCTCAGTCAGGTCGGTCTTCCACGGGGTTCGAACTCGCGACCTCCTAAATACCATTCTAGTGTGCTACCACTGACAAGCGAACATTCTCATGAGGACAGATAAAGTTTTTTTTTCCTCCACCATGTTAATAATGTGGAAACAAGTGCTTATGGGCTATTCCATATGAAATGGATCACTATAAAACCTCGCATTTTTTTAATACTCTAATTTTTTCCTTATTTATACTAGGTGCTGAGGAGAGTGCACTTTCAAAAATATACTATCGAAAGTCAAACGGTTTTCGTACTATTGAGCGACAAATTTAGTGTATTTTATAAAAAAACAAGCCTCTTTCAGCGCTCAGAACTCTGGAACCATTTACTGCAGAACATTGAACGAGAGCTCATTTTGAAGCTGACATTTGGTAGGTTATGTTAAGAAGTAACCCTTATTTTTATTGTACACAGAGAGACAGAAAATCTGATTTTACTTACTTTTAGGCTTTTTGCCCATTTGTAAAAATGTAAAAAATATTGAGAAAAAACCTTGCATTATTAAGAGGGATTCGGCATTGTTTGCTTAGTGGCTCGGCAATAAGTTTCGAGGGTATTAACGTTGGGCGTCATTTCACTCCTGTGTTCATGAAAACTTGTGACAAAGCTAGCCCAGCTATGCGCTACTAGACGAAACATCACGTGTTTGTCACCTGGCCTTGCTTGTCTCGGCTAGCTCCCGCCTCAGAGTCAGCTGTTTATTTTCTTTATTTGATATTTTCAATACTTTATCAATGGTGCACCAGTAAAAAATATGTGTTTGTTTGTACTTTCAATGCGGAATCTAACCATATATTTTAAAAATATGTTTCGTGGGCAAAGGCCTCTTAATGAAGAAAAATCTAAATTTCTCCATTTCCATAAAAAAAAAATAAGAAAAACTGTTTACATGTCAATATAAACTTTAACTTTTCAGCATCAAAATAAACCATGATTTTGATCATTGGGTGAAAGGGTTTCGGAGCCACAACAGTTTAAAGTTGCTAATTTTATGAAAATACGATAAATTAAAATATTTTTAATTTAAACACTATGAAGTTGTGATGCCTCAACCTTTGCACAAAGCATTGTATCACAGTTGTCAACGGACAGAAAAAGTTTAATTATATTTAAAAATTGCAAGGTCAATTTTCTCTATATTTTGGTCGATTTGAGATGGAATAGCCCTTATACAAATGTTGGTCATTCTAACGCAATTACGATGGTCGTTTACAGAAAGAAAACACAAGTTCATGGAAAGATTTATTGGAACAGTTACAACAATTGTTGAGATATTTTTCGACATATTCCCCGCCGGAATTGAGACAGTTGTCATACCGTGGGATCAAATTTCGTAGACCTGTATCGTAGAAGTCTGACGCCTGGATTGGAACCAATTTGTGACAGTCGTCTGCACCTCTCTGTCGATCCCACGGTATGACAAATGTCTGAATTACAGTAGAGAATTTGTTAAAAATAGCTCAAAACTTGCTTTATCTGTTCCAATAATTTTTTCAATTGAAATTGTGTTTTCTTTTTTTGAGGAAAACGCATTTTCTACGGCCCTCATAATTGCGTTCGAGTGGCCAAAATTTGTGCAATCACTTGTTTTGACATTATTAACATGGTGGAAGAAAAAAATAACTTATTTTATCTGCCCCCATCAGAACGTTTGCTTCTGTGCCCCTTGGCTAGATTTTAAAAATTGTAAAGCCTAAGTTGAATAAATCAAAATACGTTTTGCTTTGAGAGTATTTTTTTTTTTCGTGTTAACTGAAGAACTTATCAATACCTCCTCATATAACTCAATCTCCCGCTTTAACTAAACACATTACAGAAGATTTAGGGCCGTTTTGTATCACACAAAACACATAAACGAAATAAAGCCCATCTTCACAACCGAGCGTGTAAGCGAACACATTTATGTTTTCCTCTTGAAAGATTTTCTCTGTACTTGAATAACCCATGTGGAACTATTTTACGCAATCGGTTTCCACAGTTACGCTGAAGTGCGGTATACACGCTTCAGTGCCTTCAGCTGTTCGTATATAAATTAACGGCAGAGGCTATAAAGCAGATGACGACTGCAATCTCCACAATTCTCTGTCCACGTCTCCATGGCCACGGCGCTAAAGTGTTATGATAAAAAAAAGACAGTCAGACGGCGCACTCATTGGCTTGCAGTGTAAAAATGAATGGATCGTGGATTCTATAAAGCTCAATAAAGCAGAACGACCAAGGCAGCCTGGAACGTGAGGCGGAAATAAAACGTAGAGGGCTTCCCTTATCGAAGAGGGACGGACTCTTAATGCGTGGCGTTCCTTATAACACAGAGGTTTCTGCTATTAATCAACGGACTGATACTTCAGCAATACTTCTTACAACGTAGCCCCACAATTCTTAACAGAGGGAATGTGTAAACACACCTCATATTTATAAGAGTTTTGGGGTTGTACAAAATATCTTAATTGTAATTGTAGCATTTATTTGCCTTTAAGGGGTTAGGCACGGCTTACAGCAGTAAAGTTTTTGGAAATATTCAAAATTTTTTTTCCTCCATTACTATATCTTGTACAAAAACGAAAATTGGTATGTGTAAAACACTATCCTTCTGCTATAAGAAAAATATTTTTACGATTAAAAAAAATTAATTATATATTTATATATATTTGTTTTCAAAATTCAAATTCGTGGTAGTTTACTGTGCAGTGATGAAGCGTTTCCCTCATAACTCATAAACTTGTTAACGTTTTCATGTTCTCTCTCTTTTATTTCATTTCTGAAACTCATGTTTATAATATCATGCTCTTTCAACTACATTCCTCAATAAATAATATTTTTTTTTTATTTTGTGTTAGAAGAAAGTACTGATATTTGACCATTTTTAAAGGAATTCATTTTTTATCAGACAATCTATAAAAGGTAGGGAAGTGATCTTGCATCATATTGTAGATATTACATGCATAAATACACACAAAAAATTTCATCACAGAATGTTGGATAGTTTTTGAGTTATGTGGGAAACGCTTCATCACTGTACACTGAACTTAATTTTGAAAAAAAAAAATATATATATATATCGTAAAATATTTTTTTTCATATAGCAGAAGGACAGTGTTCTACACATGCTAATTTTCATTATTGTACAAGATACAATAATAGAGGAAAGAAATGTTGAATATTTCCAAAACTTTACTGCTGTAAGCTATACCTTACCCCTTAAGAACTGTACAAGCAATTGACAAATCAAGATTAAAAGCACAGTATAATAATAAGTGAATTACGTATTAATACATACTGTAAATTAAAATTTCAAAATTTCTCAGTTGAATAATGATGATTTTTACCAATCATGTTGTACACTAGTTTTAAAAGGTTTACCGTGCTATTCAAGTGTTTGAAAATTTCCAGGCAACTTTTTGTAACATTTCGGTCCAGGATATAAGTGACTATTATGTGTATTTTTTAAACTTTAAATAAGGAATATTTAAATTTATTTTGACCTGGAATTGTGATGGTGTATGTAACATCTTAAGTCAAAATTTGATCAGAAATCAAGTACAAAGTGTACGAAATCTAATATATAAATAGTCAAAATAACTTAACTGATACACAAAAGTCTGAATGGGGTTGTATTATTATTTTCTTCTGTAACAGAAGGATTTCACTAACCTTGCTAATATCCTTCCAGAGAATTAATCCATATTAGTATCTTACAACCGATTCAAAAAACAAAATACAGTATATTTTTGCATACTATAATTGTACTATTGGTTTTCATTTTTTATTAGGTATTTGATTTCTAATTTTGAGCCATTTCTTGTAATACCTCCTTATTGCCAATTGTTGTTACTAAATTAATAATGTATTTAATTCGTAAATTTTAAGTCAGCTCTTTTTATAGCTATTTATTGCTTCTAAAATAATGTGTTTAATAGCTATTTTATTTTTATTTATATATAAATTTTCTTCCTATAACCATCACAGGTTGCCATTCACAAAGAGTATCATGATACAATAAATACAGAGAAATGTCTTGAGGCTTTATGAAACATATTTTTGTTGTTACAGTGAAAAATAACAAATTGAAATAGATTGAAACACAAAATAATATACGAAGTAACGTCAAGATGTGAATTAAAGTCATGGTCCATGTATATAATGCCTGAAAATAGTTATTGATCCTTTGCGTGTTTGTTTTTTAAAATAATGTGTTTAATCTGTAACTACAGTCAGTGTATTGTTATTAGTACAGGGACATCATTTTATTTTTACTAACATTTTTAATATTAACCTGTGTATACCTTTAGAGAACCGGAAACACCGCTTGCTCCCCCCTCCAAGACTGGAGTTCGATGATACTGGCGTAAAACACAAATCACTCTACTAGGTATAGCAAGGAAGAAAAGTAGTTCATCCATTTACGTAAACTAGGAAATATCGCGATTTTGAGTTTGATAATTTTCATTAGGTTTTTCTTTAATCAAAGTACAGTACTGTATTAAGAATAAGTGTTTTTACTCACGAAGTGAGTTATCCATGCGAACGTATTCATTATGCAGTGTATATTATACTGTCTAGAGCACATTAGCGTACAATATAGAGAATGAAGTTAAATTGAAAAATAATCATAATATGAATATTTAAACACAATTTTGAAAACGGTGGCCGTTCATTTCGATACAGGCTTCAGTTCTTTTGTGCATATTATCGCACTATAGGCTATTGCATCTAATTCCAATTGCGAGTTTCGTCCTTCGTACTAGTAACTCATGTTGAAATAATTCTGTACCTACTCTGCGTACTGTAAATTCAATCTTCACTTCTGCCCGACCCGAAAATATAAAATTACTTAGACAAGCTATCTACTGTCCGTCCAGGTGGTTATGCCGCATGATTGTACAAAAGGGAAGAAATCACGTGACAGTTAATTACTTAACGAGGCCCTTTTATTTAAGTAAAATTAAACAGCTGTATAATATTACGTAAACTTCCAATTCCTAAGAGAAATTAATGTTTTCAGAAAAGAGCTAAGACAGCCCAGCTATTACAGAGGGGCGAGCAGAAGCAGGTGGGGGAAATCGGGATGCGACGTAGGCAAACGGACAGTACCTGTGCGAAAATATGATTCAATATTGAAAGCTCTTTCGTCACTGGAAAACGCGAACATACTTCTGGAACGTACTATACTCAGTAACTCAGTACTGCTTACTATCTGCGGTCTTGGTTCTGTGTGGAGTTGGAACTTCCTTAGTAGAAGGGGTGGGAGTGAAGTACATTCAAAAACTCAGGTACAATAAAAATTGAAGTAAAAATAAAATGATGTCCCTGTATATCCTTGTTGTTACCTATTGCTTTAAAAAGAATGTGCTTAACTTGTCATTTTAAGTCAATTTTTCTAATATTCCTTTACTGTTTACATTTGTTTTTAAATCTTTTGTATTTCCCCTACTATTATATATTGCCTGTCAAGAACTTCGTTATTCGTTAGTTGTAAGTCATTACTTGTCTTATTATTTTAATTATTGTACTTGTTCCTGAATCACGTATTTAACTTGTAACCATAAATCATTGCTTGTAATATCCCTTTATTACTCTTAACTGTTCTATTGTTCATGAATTAAGTATTAATTTGAAAGTGAAAGTCAAACTTTGTTATATTAATGTACTATTGATTATCTTTTTAGGTCGTGTATTTACTCTGAAACGGTTAGACATTCTTGTATATCTTTTGCATTGATTATTCCTCAAACATCTCATTAATCTTTAACAGGATCCATTTTTCATTAAGGTGCATTCTTCTACATAATTCATGTGAATTGTAACTGTGACCACTATTTTATATTATAACTTTACTATTGTTTATTGGTTATAAAATATGTATTTTGATGCCAACTATAACCCTAATATACCTCAGGGTGAAATAGAGTTTATTAAATTGGATAAAAAAAGAGTATATATACTTTTCACATAGGAAGGAGGAATACAATATATTAAATTTAGAATGAAATAAATAACTTTAGATAATCTATTCTTCAAATAATCAACATATATTATGCTAGTTACTGTAGAGCGTTCGGAATTTAAAAAATACATTTGGGTATATAGGCGTCTTCATAGTGGGCATCTTCTCCTCTTTGTAATATAATTTAATTTATTTACGTATATTCTAACGTACATAACATGACAGAAGTAAATAAATCTATTCCATTTGGGTTATTAGAAACACAAAAAGCTAATATTCAAGTCTTATTAATTATAATTTATAAGTAGGCCTAATATAAAGCTTTTATATTAGAAGTAATGCTTGCTTACAGTATTTAGATATACTTATGTTATTTTATGCTCGACCATGCCGAAATGTAGTAATTATACACCTGGTAGCAATCCTTCAATGCATGTCATTAAAGTACACCTACTCATTAAAGGTCAGGTCTTTCAGCCAATGACGACTCAGGTTACAACTGTTCAGCCAATGACAGGTCAGCTTTCTACCGTTATAAAACCGCAAGTATCGATTATTCTCGGATATGCAATCGAAAGAGAATTAGCGAAAAGTCACGGAGGCTGGAAATCCAATACTGTCGCAGAAGGTTATGTTCTGTTACTATAATAATTAGCGTTAATTGTAAATAATATTCAAATAAATTCAATTTGTCATCTCGTTTTTCAATGTCTAATTTAATTTCAATGTTATCTCTGTAGGTTCTTATGGCCTAGCAAGGTCAATGTGGATATCTGTTCCTCGGAAAAAATCAATAATTTCGCGTCTGCGCACATCTCACAACATACGGAACGTTGCTGAAGGTCAGATACAATTAAAATTAATAATATCAAGTTAGAAATATGGTCGAGCATAAAAAGTCGTATGAAACTCGCCTATAATGGTAATTAAGAAGCTCGTATGAAAATTATGAAACTCGCTTGCGCTCGTTTCATAAATATCCATACTCACTTCTTAATTACCTTCATTATAGGCTTGTTGCATAATGTACTATTATACACGTTATAAATTAGGTAAATAACTTATTTTATAATTTCACTACAATGAGAGGGATGTCCGCTAAGAAGATGCGTATATACTCAATTGCATTTTCTAAGCTCCGAACGCTCTAAAATAAATTTGTTAAACTTCTAATTTTAGTAAAGTAATAGGGCCTACAGCAGTCTTTATACAAAGCAGGTTTATACTGGAAGTCCAAGTTCATATACCTAAGAGACCGAGCATAAGAAATTGTGAAGTGTAGAAAAACTGTTATTGTAAGATACTTTTACTTTCTGGAATATATTTGATATTTATAAAAGCTCACACTTGTTTCTATTAGCTTTTTTTCTGCAATTATTTAATCCAAGGTCTCTTCAAATTGATGTACTGAAGTATTAAAAATTCCCTTTGTTCAGTACACATACATTATCATCAAAAGACGTAATTTTTACAAAACAATAGTTTATAAATGGCGATAAAAATAATTCTGTACGTACTGACTGAAAATCCAAAAATGGGGAAATAAGTACATGGTGTCATTAAAAAAACAGACTCATTGACACACCCTTTATAAATGAAAAGCATAGTATTTGAAAACATGTTCAAATATTCATTTTTTTGATACCCTACAACTTTTGTATAAATAGTTTCTTCACAAAATTAGAAATACGAAAGTTACAAGGTTTGTTCCATACTTTTTATTCATTCTGTATACATAATTTTTACCTCGAAAATGAAAGATAAACGAGCAAAATTGTATTTAACTTTTTTGTTTGAAATATCTCAAAGAAACCTTCCCTGAAATTACTGGCATTACTTACGGATCACTCTATATATTAATGTTCTAACTTAACGTCCCTTCAGCCTGTGTTATCTGTCACACAACGTAAAACAAAAACCTTGCCACGTCTGGTTTCAGGAGAAATGTTTTATTTGTAACAGTGAAAGATCGACGGTATATACGTGAGTGAAACATTTTTCCTGACAAACGCTCTGTTATAAATGATCATGTTTCATATGCGTCGCCAAAGAATAAATTGAGTCGTAGATACTGAATAAACAAAATCCATTCAACAGTTTAGTAGAAGAAACTTTAAACAGGCAGATGAATATTACGTACAAAAATTATTTTTCCTCTGTCAGAAATGCAGAAAATGTTATGTCGACGTAAATTTTTAAATTTAAATTTGCACATTAAGTTATAATATTTCCCTCAACTTTAGTGCAATGGGGAATTAGAAGTGTAATAATATTGCGGTGTGTAAGACATCTGAATTAGGTGAAATTAACACCGCATGTTCCACTTCACAACAACTCTGGCCAAAGACAGTTGAGCGCTTACTTGTCCTTTGTGGTTGCTAAGCATTCCTCCCGACTTTCTACTGTTTACACAGGGTTGCCAACACATTTGTTATTCTCCCTCCTCCCAGAGCACGCGGACCGCTGAGTTTTTGTTGTCCTGCGACATTAGTTCACAGGTTCAGCGTTTAAGTGATTCAATTCCTGGAAGTACACGCAAGATAACGCTGATTAAAAATACAAAAGAGGATCGTGGTATCGCGAGAACAATTCTAACAATATATTAACAAGGTATCATGTAAATTTGTTGCTTAAATGAAGCTTACGTTGTGACTTAACCTCTTGTTTAAATTTCTGTTATCTTCTCTAGTTAAAAATTTCCATTAACAAAGTTTCAAACAACACTTTCAGTAAAGAGAGTCTATAATTGATATTTTCATCCACATCCTAACAATTTTTAGTGGAAGTTATAATACTATAAACATACTTTTGGGGTGTACCATAAGCAAGGCATGTAGCACGTATGGGCGAATCCGGAAATCCATAAAGAGTGTTAGTTGGGAGAGCGGAGGGAAAAAGACCTTTTGGGAGGCCGAGAAGTAGATGGGATTTGAGGGAGGTAGGATATGATGATAGAGACTGGATTAATCTCGCTCAGGTTAGGGACCAATGGCGGGCTTATGTGAGGGCGGAAATGAATCTCCGGGTTCTTTAAAAGCCAGTAAGTAAATAAGTACTATAAGCAGTAACATGAGCTGCTGCCAGGATGTCAAAAGGAGGATAGCAATGGCCAAGGAAGTTTTTAATAGAAAAAAGAGCACCTTCTGCGGACTTCTGGAAAAATAACTCAGGAAGAGACTAGTGACGTGCTTTGTATGGAGTGTGGCATTGTATGGGGCAGAAACATGGGCATTACGACGAAGTGAATAGAAGCGAATGGAAGTATTTGAAATGTGGATATGGAGTAGAAAGGAACGTCTAAAGTGGACAGACAGAATAAGAAATTAAGCTGTGTTGGAAAGAGTGGGTGAAGAAAGAATGATGCTAAAACTGATCAGGAAGAGGAAAAGGAATTGATTGAGTGACTGGCTGAGAAGAAACTGCCTACTGAAGGCTACACTGGAAGGAATGGTGGACGGGAGAGGAGTTGGGGGTAGAAGAAGATACCAGATGTTAGACTACATTAAGATATATGGATCATTGGAAGGAACAAAGAGGAAGGCAGAAAATAGGAAGGATTGGAGAAAGCTAGGTTTGCAATGAAAGAGCTGCCCTTGGGCAGAACACTAAATGAAATGAAATGAAAGATATATATATATATATATATATATATATATATATATATATATATATATATATATATATACGTACATTATTTTTAAAGTACCTCCCGTTCTGTATTGAATATTGTGTAATCAATGACTTTGTGTATTAATTACGTAGATACTTATTGAACTTATTGATATTATGACTATTTAAATGAGTACAGTTCGGCCGGCACTGTGGAACGGGTCTCGGCATTTCTGGATTTGCCCATACGTGCTACATGCCCTGGTCATCTAAAACGTTTGGATTTAATGTTCCTAATTATGTCAGGTGAAGAATACAAGGCGTGCAGTTCTGCGTTGTGTAACCTTCTCTATTCTCCTGTAACTTCATCCCTCTTAGCCCCAAATATTTTCCTAAGCACCTTATTCTCAAACTACCTTAACCTCTTTTCCTCTCTCAACGTGAGAGTCCAAGTTTCACAAACATACAAAAAACCAGTAATATAACAGATTTATAAATTCTGTCTAACTTTCAGCTTTTTTCAGAGCAGATTGGATGATAAAAACTTCTCAATCGAAATTGTCATTATATCTAATCTGAAACCGCCATATCAGTATTGAGTTCGCGCTCACTTCCATGCTTCTCGCAATACTAAGTCTACCCAATAGTACATTTACCTCCAAGGATACCACTTTTCATACGTTGACAGCATTACTTTCACAGTATGCGCTACAAACCGCTGGAATACAATGCGTGTTTCTCAATCTATCACAACATTCAAATCGCTGCTATTTATGTTTCGCTTTTAATTTTTCTATGCAAGAGAAAATGTGGGATTTACGCTGCGCCGGATGAACTACACACTTTCCTACACAAAGAATCTATCTTCTGATAATTCAGGTCACCTCCTACATGCATCATATGTTTAGAAATTCGTTTCTACAGTTGCGATGAAGGCAAAACTAGCATAACTGATAATTCAAAATAGGGGAGAGTGTTGTACCTTTAAACACTTTTTACATTTTATTGTTTTTTTTTTTTTTACTTTTGTGAAATGGGATTTTTTAAATGAAAAAATGTTTGAAATAATTATTGAAGATTCCTTTGCAACTTCCTGTATGTATTGTCCTGTTCTACACATCGATTAAAGATAGAAAAAATAATATGAAGGGTATGTAATATGTTCAAAGGTACAACAGGTTCATGTGCCTTGGAACATACCTTCTTAAGTTGGAACACAAGAAATATAGTTGGGAATATAAGTGTAAGAACTGACAATCATATGTAAAATATATTTGCAATCATAACCCAGAGCAGGCTACTCTGATTTAGGTATTATTTCCTGGAGGAGAAAAAACTGCTTCAAGAGCTTCCTTCAAGGCATCTGGATCAATTTTGGGGTCTTTTAACTCCAGATTTACTTCGTGACATGATCTTAAAATAAAAGAAAGAAAAAAAAAACAATAGTATCATGTACCTTGGAACATGTTCCATGGTACAAGATGTTTTGTGTTCAAAGGTACAAGATGGTGCACTTTAAAACAAATATGGCTCCAAAAACTAAAGATTCGAATAAATCATGGATATTAAAGTATGCTATTACTCACCAGATGATAGGGAACACACTGCACTTGATGGATAGTAATAAATAGAACCTGGTTTTGTGTTAAAAATATATATCTATGAACGAAATGTTTACTTTTGGTACTAAAAAATTATTTTGTTCACAGAGCTCACACTTTGCAATAAATCAAACCGAAACTATGGTCAGAGCTACTTAGTGGCTTTCTCTACAATCTACTTCAGTTTGAGACCTCTTAGTAGCAGGAAAAAATAAAAAAGAAAAAAATGTTCAAAGGTACACTATGCTAAATACAATAGTCTCCCCTAAGGCTAAAATTAATTACCTACACATTAAAGCTATCTACATCTTTCGATATCTTTAGCATAGAACCTCATCCTGAAAATAAATGTCATTACATATAGTGTGTTTTAAATTTAGCTACTATTACACTTAATGCATCAGTAATTTGGTTCAAATTAATGTTTTACATTCACACATTCACCCACTCATTCCTATGACAACTACATTAGTTGCTATCAACAGCGTTGTCATGGAAAATGAGTGACGACTACAAAAAAAAGTGACAACTTAATGTGTTTATAATGACAGTATTAAAATGGTCTGCACAATATTTAAAAAGAGCTGCGTCATGTTGTTATTTATGGAACAACTCTGATGTTGTAGCGCACTGGGTCAAATCAATCCGCGAATAGGAACTCCAAAGTAAGGATGCACGTTCTAAATTCCTGCTTCTGTTTGTGGCTACTGATTTACACGTCCAAAACAGATCAGGTAACGCGTGAGCATGTTTTGCATTGTGTGAGTGAGATAACTTCAAAATATTTCCCTCCAGGTGGCACGCTTGTCATATCAGAGTATAACAATAGCCTAGGAGGCTTTTGGAATGGTAACACCAAAACCAACACCGCAAAATCAAAGCAGGATTTCATCAGTGACACACAATATTTCATTCCTGTGAACACAGATTCCATTCTAAAATACCTGCACTATGATTTCATAAACACAAACATAGAAGGTCAATATGGCGTCAGTACACTCAAACAAACGGGTAACAGTAAAGGGAACATCATTACAGGAAGCCAAAAGCATCAAATATCTAGCAAAGTCAACGAAAATAGCAAGTACATTTCAAGTGATAATTCTTATTGTTGCTATTTATCCGAATGTCTTGAAGAAGTACGAAGAAATCACCAACTTGCTGGAGAAAGCAACAAGAATATCAAAAGTATTTCAACAATTAACTCGCATGAAAAATATGTACTAAATTGTGTGAAAAAGGGATCAATAGTGCATCTACCTCCTCAGAAACTGATAACTAGAATTAAGAAGAAATCAAGAACCATATCAGGAGAAGATTGCTTACTAGTGTATTCAAATAAACAACGAAACAATTGTCAAATTATTACGAAAATCTGCAAATTCTTCTTTCGTCAACTTCCTCAAGAAATCAACAAATGTTTAAATAATGTTTCAACAGACATCTCCAATAACGATCGTGTGTTAATATATTATGTACAAAAATCTCGAAGTGCTCGTCGACTTTCTGCAGAAATCGACCAACAATTTGAGAACACTTTAAAAGAGAAACCTACTAACGAAATTTCTTCGCGTTTCATGAAGAAAAAAGTACCAGATAATAACGAAGTGATGTTAAATAAAACTCTAAGTGGTGAAAGATACATTCCTAGTTCAAATAATGGTTACTATATTGACAGCAAAAGTGATGTCGAAATCTGGGATATTCGTGACGAAATAATACGTCAACAATCAAAGTGGCCACTCGTAATCTGTGGTGAAGGAAGTGTCTCTAAAGGAACATTGTTGAAGGATTCAAATTACATAATCATATCATCGAGTGTAAATGTTATCCAAAACATGAAAAATCAACTCCGAACACTGCAATCAAGATCATCGTGGAACTCAAGAGCAAAATTCTTAGTTATAGTGACGAATATCTATAAACGATTTGGAGAGCGGATGGCGCAAAGTATACTTCAACTTCTCTGGAAGTACAAAGTGATTAATATATTGGTTTTGATTCCACGCGGCATGAAATTATCCCTGTATACTTGGTTTCCCTACCAATCCCAAGATAAGTGCACAGATGTAAATAGTTTTGAATTAGACTATTGGGTTTATGATAATGGAGGACATTTTCACAGCAATCAAAATTTATTTCCGAATAAAATCCCAAACGATTTGAAAGGATGTAGAATCAATGTGTCAACATTAGAAATCGAACCATTTGTCATATTTACTCAAGCTGGCAATCACGTTTCGAGAGTTGGCGGTTTAGAGGGTAGGTTATTTCACTTGCTAATGAGGAAACTGAATTTGACATATCAATACAAATTTCCAGGTAATGACAGTTGGGGAATCAAACTTCCAAATGGCACATGGACAGGTTTGAAGGGCCTTCTCTTTAACAATATAGTTCAAATGGGTTTTGGTGGTCTGCTACTTGACACAGAACTCTGCGAAGTGTTCGAATGTACTATCAATTATCTCAAAGATAGGTTGGTTTGGCATGTACCCCGTCCTAAACAAATTCCTCATTGGAAGAGTATATACAGAATCTTCAACAAATACGCATGGGCTGTAATTGTAGTAGTCGGGTTCATTGCTGCTCTCTTGTTTTGGGGAATGGGTCGAGCTGCCATCGAAACGTATTATTCCAGTTTTAGTATATCTCTTTTACACGTTTGGTCTATAGTGCTTGCAATTTCTCTCCCAAGATTGCCACGATCAACAAATCTAAGGCTTCTTTTCATATTCTTCTTAATCTACTGTCTCCACATTAGCAGTGTATACCTCTCTCTTTTGACTAGCTTCCTCATAAACCCAGGATTTGAACATCAGGTCCAAAGTGTTGAAGAGTTGGTGAAATCTAGCCTCCAATATGGTTACCATTCAGGTTTTGATAAATACTTCAACGATTCCACTGATCAGATATTGGTGAAGATTTTAGCCAACAGGAAACATTGTGAAGGAGATGGGTACGAGTGCTTGGAGAGGATGGCATACAAGGGTGACTTTGCAATGCTTGTCTCTGAGATGTTGGTGCAGTTCAAAACCACCCACGAATTTATTGACAGGAGTGGCAAATCTTTGTTTACCAATTTCGGAGAAGGTTTCTTGGCATACGACTTTGTAATATACCTTACTAAGGACAACCAATTGTTGCATCGGTTTAATAGTGTAATATATCGAGTGATTGAAGCAGGGTTGTTGGATCAGTGGTGGATAGATATGAAGTGGAAATTAAAATTACTACAGGCGATGAGAGAAATTCCTGAAGAATCGAACACCTTGTCTTTACAACACCTGATATCAGTGTTTGTTTATTTGATGTTGGGATTGGGGTGTAGTTTCACTGTTTTTGTCGTGGAGTTACTATGGGCATATAGACGCAGAAATTCACTGAAAATTATTAGATTAAGGTAAGGTAATTACTTAATTAGCCTGAAATTAATGTTGTCACATCTTGATTGAACTTCTCATATACTGTTAACTATTATGTTTATGGGAGATAACAACTCAAGACATGACCATTGTAGGTGATTATTAAGCATTACTAAATTCTACGTCACTATACGCAAAAAGAAAATTGCTTTCGAGCATAGCGAGTTTTTGTTCATTTGAACATGAATGTTGACACAATCATTGGCAATGGAGAAAGATCAACACCTCTTCTGAATAATAAACTATTAATTTCTCTCTTGTTCACAACGAAAATTGTTAGAAAAGATCGGTTTTGTGATTGTTACGGAAACACATTTTTTCAGCTTTACTCATAGAGACACTATGGTTTCGTTGTGCCACCCTATTTGTATAAAGCTTTCTTCAAAAGTACTGAACGGAAATTGTTCATCTGAAGGGAGACTCCACTGAAAATCATTAAAATTTTCGAAAAAAAAAATATTGGCTATTTCACGTCTTTATAATTATATTTTTCAGACCCCTAATGGATTTAGCTCAATTCAGATTATAAATATGTTTAAATATGTTTTTAAATTAAGGGTGTAAGGAGACGTGTTATTTGAGGAGCTGTCAAAATTATTATTTCATCAAAGAATTATATTTTACAAATTTCTGATTACAAATCTAGTACCGTAACTTTTTGTTCTAAAGTTGGCTCCCTGAAGTTACTAGATTAATGTAGGAGAATTTTAACAGGTATATGTTACATAAATATTCATTTTACTTTCAAGTACATTTTTCCGTAAGCTTATTTTTCTTCATTCAGCACCAACTTTTTGATGCCAAATATTAATCAATCTCGATGAAATTTTTACTGCAAGTATTTCTGAGATAGCTGCATGTTTTTTGTAAGAAATCCTGCTAGTTTATTGTAACTTTTCGTGAATTATAGAAAAATAACATATTCAAAACTTCAAATTTTTTTGAAAGTGAATAAATGAGATATTTCATAAAATGAATGAATAGAAATGTTTCTCTATGTCTTGTGAATGTAACCAAATAGGAAGCACAGAATTTGACATCTTCTACTAAAAACTTGGGTTTGAAAATCTTTGTAAAAAACGATAAATAAGAAACAAATAAAAAACCAAAAGCCAAAAACATTCGGGAGTACAAAATTTGAATTTTGTTAGTCATTTATATAGTAAACATGCTCTCAAAATTTGGTTGAAAAGAAAATGTTTAGGAAACAAGTTGTCATTTTTAATGAACTGTCCCCTTAAAATCTGTATAACCTACATGAAGTAAGTGAAATCTCTGGATGAATTAACCTGTGTATCTGAGTACATTGTCACTTGTAACGGTTTCTGAAGTTTCTTCCACTGAATATATATCTCGAATGTATTATTGAACTTTCTGTATTTATTATACGTTATTTTGCTTATTTTTTAGTAATTAATTTGAATCACATTGTGGAGACTTAAGTGTTGTTACTTTGATACACATTTTATCATTTATGATTTATTGTAATTACATTTCCTTACTTCTCGCTTTATATGCTAAATTATACGTAAATTATTTTTATGTTTCTATTCCTAACGATGACGGGAAATCTTTCGTGTTGACGCTTTCTTTCTTTCTATGGTGGACATATAATATTCTGTTATTTCAGATTAGATTAATCGGAACCAGCCGAGTCTGATAGAATTGTGTTTCCGGGGTCGTTAAGTATCATGCTAGCTGATAACTGGTTTCATACGCACTTCAATTTTATGTGGTGCTTGTTTGACATGTATTTGCTGTATGCGTTGTTCACAGTGTAGTATTGTTTAATGTGGTGAGAATTCGACACAAATTAGGACAAAAATATACATTTATTATACAGCTGTTATGTAGCAGAACATTCTTTCAAATCATGCAATAGAAAATCTTCTGTATTATGCAATATTCGAAGATAGAATAATTAGCAAGATTTTATGGACACCTAGATGTCCGGACTTAAATCGCTGTTACTTATATTTGTGGAATAAACAAAAACAAAAAATATACACCAACAATCCATGTTATCTGACGGTTAGGAATGAAAATATTCAAGTGATTATTTTAATACAGTAAAATGAAGTTCACGTAATATTTCAACCGTACTGACACATGTTGAAGATCGTCTACATTACCGTATGATGTAATGATAGACTAAGTACAATCGTAGCTGAATGCCTATAACTTCACGCAGCACGGATTCGAGTTCCGGACAGGTCTGGGATTTTTCGTTTAACTTATAGTGACACTTGTGCCAGACAAGTTCGCAGTTGGGGTTCTTCTCAAGTTTCCCCATACAGAGTTGTTTCCGATCTCTGATAACGAATTTAAATGACGTCATGTACGTCAGGAACCACACCGACAGCTGAAATACGGCGAGAGGTGACAGACAAGCAGTGAGTGATTTCATAATCAAAGTGCACGATGTATCACAGTAGCAATGCCCAAGAAAATCGAGCCTTTTTGGGAGGGATACATAACAACCCTTTCCGATGCTTGAAGATTGCGTTTCGAGTATCTGGATGGGAAAACATCAACGACATTATCTTCATGCAGGACGGTGCACCACTTCACTTTGAAAATGTCGTGCATACGTGGTTGGATGAAAAGTTTCCGGGACGTTGGCTGGGGCGACCTCAAGAATGGCCTACAAGAAGTATTGAACACACCCTGTGACTATTTTTTATTAGGCTTGGTAAAACATGAGATTTACCAGAAGAAATCTCGCACATTATCACTAATGTTCCACGCATCTTCCTCCAGAAGACTGTGGGTTCCATTCCCGGCCGCCTGAGAAAATTGGTCGACGCCACAGGTATCTACGTTGAATTTTGAGGTATGCATCCATATTCCCACTTAATAATGTACACATAAAATTAATTTCAATAAATTAGCGTTGTAAATGTATACTTTATACTCCTCTTTCATTGCCTAGTTACTTCCCATCCACTCTGTATAAACTTACTCACAAAAAATGAGCCTATCGCCTTTCAGTGACTTTTTATACCTGATTTATAAGTGAATTAATTATTATACTATAGCTCTCTTACTGTCGTAAAATTTTATCACAGATTCTACAGTAAAAAAAAGTGACGTTGAATTTATAAGTAAATCATTGAATGACTGTTATCTTCAAAGCCATCCAAGACATAGCTTAGGAGGTTTGAAATGCTATGTTTTATTTCTTATAAAGACTTGGTACTCTTTCACGTAATAAAGTACTTTCCACCGTCTTAAGTGATGGCTTTTTGTGTGTATTTTACTGTAATCGCTGTCAGAACACATGTTGTTGATTCCGTAAGATGCTGTCTTAGAGAAAGAAAAAGGAATGAAGGGCTGCTTTTAGTAGAAAAGCCTGCAATTAATACCATCGCACTATTCTCTACTCACAAGTGTTTTCCCTTTAATCGTTTCTTAACGACGTTGTATCAACTGCAAGTCACACTATAATGTGGATAGAAAATATCGTAGATAAATGACATTCTGAAGGAATGACACTAAAAATTCGTTACAGGATCATCAAACATCACTCTTTAGTTGGAGAAAATATCGATAGAAACCCAGTAAATTAAACTATCAAGCGAGATTCGACATCACGCCCGACTTTAATAGTACATTATGCAACGAGTCTATAATGGTAGTGATTAAGACGCGAGTATGTTTATGAAACGAGCGCAAGCGAGTTTCATAATTTTCATATGAGCGTCTTAATTACCATTATAGTCAAGTTTCATTTACGACTTTTTATGCTCGACCATAAGTGAATAAGATATTAGTCACATCGAGTGCTTTTGCCGAAATTTCCGGCGGTGCAAGTTGCAGCTCGTTATCACTAGTGTCCGCCATTTTTACTTTGTCTAATCTCGCGCTAGTTGTCTTTCGATTGCATATCCGACAATAATCGATACTTGCGCTTTCATATTGCTACAATGGTATTTTCTGATTGGTGGAAAACCTGAACTTTAATGAATAGGTGTACTTTAATGAGGTCCATTAAAGGGCTGCTACCAGGTGTATAATTACTACATTTCGGCATGGTCGAGCATAAAAGTTTTTCTATGACATACGTAATTAGAAATGACATTTTAATCTGCTGTTTACAACTGTATGTTTATATCTAGTAGATATTATTTAAAATGGAAGTTATTAGTAATTAATATAACTAGTGTTTAATCTTCGTAATTATTTCACGAGTGTATACAATGAAGATTATACATTTTTTACATACAGCGTTACATAGTATTCCAGTATTAAAATATAAAAAAAAAACTATTATAAATTTACAAATGTAATGTTATTTTCGTAGTAGAGACATGAGTAGTGGATAATATATGACTTTTGGTATATTGCGTGGTTGCTAAGTAACCGCTTCTAAGACAATGTTATTTTGTTGTTGTTTTGCTTTTTCTTACAGGTACGTTATTTAAAATTGTGTTATGAATACGGTAATGACGTCTTGGAATACTAGTTGCTAGATAACCTTTTCTGGCACCAGTGCCAGAATTAGGCCAGTTGTGCACTATTTATAGCGTCATAACAAGCGTGTTTTAATGCTAGAATTGCATAAACATGTTTTTTTCGACAGGAAGAAGCTTACTTAATTTTATTTCTCGTCTCTGATAAATTAATTACTAGCTAACTACGTATTTTTATTAAAAAGCAAAAGGCAAAGCTGTAGGTGGTTTTCTTCGGAATCGTAGGCCTCTCCTGTTACTGCCTACTGCATGTTACTGTATGTCCACCATTGTGCCCCCACCAACACTTTAATTCCACAGATAAAACAAGTCTGTCGTGAAGGCAGCTGCAGCTGCTGCTATAAGAAGGGACCACAAGAATCCCGCTGCAGCTGTTATAGCAGATTTATAGCGAGGTATGAATCAAGCCATGATTAATGGCTCCACCAAGAATTCATTAAACACTTCGCCGGGGTGGGCGGACATATTTCACTGCCTGGACAAGGGTTCAGACCTCAGTCATGTCGGGATTCGAAGTCAAGTCGTTAGCGCAATCCCCAGTCCAACACAAATCTCGACATATCATTTAACAATTCTGACTACAGAATATTAGTTCATCATGTAATATGTTGAGAAAGTTAATAAAATGAATTAATTATATTATACTAGCTTAAATTACCCGGCGTTGCCCGGGTTTTAAATTTTGGTCTATTTCTAAATAAACTGTTTGTTAGACTTATCGGAGACCTCGGCAAGGGAACTATATAAAACCAAAACGAACCATATTTACTTATGTTTTCTCCTCCCTAGTGACGAATATTAAAGAAAGTGCCACTAATATCCAAAGAAACTGACTAATCGAAATAATTCCATCTCACCTATGAATAGAGTTTTAACAACATTAAGACCTTATGCTACAGGGATACCGTATTTAAGATATTTAGCATTGTGATTGATGATAATATTTATCGTACCACGGCACTATGCATTATTAAGCCTTTCTGCCCACAATATATTTAATTTCCTTCAAGGCCAAACTACAATCTGTAACGGATTATATTATATTATATTATATTATATTATATTATATTATATTATATTATATTATATTATATTATATTATATTATATTATATTATATTATACTAGTGGCTTGTGCAGCAAATGTTGCCAACTAAGTTCATTAGACGTTCAAATAAGAATTTTTCAGATTTATTTTCAATGAAGATTAACAGACATTTTGAACGTTATTTGCTTCCATAAGAATGAAACATAATCCCTCTGAATGTTTTTTTATGCCAAATACTTTTTCTTGAACCTACACACCTTCAGTTTTTGAGCTTCAACGCGAAAACGCAAGTAACAATGTCAGGACGATCAATGGATTTTTCATGTGGGAGTAAAGCAATAGCTGTTTCAGGTCATTGTGGATTGTAGGTTAAAGTTAAAAAAAAAGTCAGATTTGCTATGCTTTCGAACAATAGACATAGCATCTTCGTATGGCTGCTGCATCGAGAGTTTGAAATGTATAGGGTAAAATCATTTTATCAACAGTAATCTCACTAGACGTTTTGATTTTATCGATAAATTTGCGAGTCGAACACGAGCAGATTTATCTAGAGAAAATCAAAACTCGAGTGGGATTTAATTGACTATTACACGATTAGAAGAAAGTATATAAAGATTAGAAGTAACGAAGTACTCCAATACAATAAAATATTAATTGACTTACGAAAATACAACTGTCTTCAAATGTATTATTGCACCATCTCAACATTACAAAATTACGCTAGATGCATGCTAGATGGCAGTAGTGTCTTTATACAGACACTGTAATGATTACTATTCAATAAATCTTAATATTAAACAATCTCTGATACGTGACTATCCATAATATCATATAGCAGAAGTTCTTTTTAACCTCTCAGAGCAGAAGCTATAACATAACCTAACTAATATACACAAGTGTTAGAAAAGTTTTAATTAACGACGATGACATAAAAAATAAACATGAATAATTTTAAAAGGAATAATTATTGAATGTACAATTTTCAAATTTGAATGTGGTTGGTGGTTCAATTGATGTTATATTGGACGTGTGCGTAATAGAAGTGGAACTCGTTGATTTAGGCCTACATTGTGTATTCAACTTATTCAGGATTTCCGAATGAATAATTTTAAAAGGAATAATTATTGAATGTACAATTTTCAAATTTGAATGTGGTTGGTGGTTCAATTGATGTTATATTGGACGTGTGCATAATAGAAGTGGAACTCCTTGATTTAGGCCTACATGGTGTATTCAACCTATTCAGGATTTCCGAATGGTGCTCTTCATTTATTTGTAAATAGGATTTCAGAAGACGCATAGGTATGATCAGTGATTTTTATTAATTCTTGTTCTTGAATGCCAATGCGAGTCATATTTGAAACTGCTGTGCATAGACTGGAGTGGTTTGTAATTTTATATATATTTTTGACGTCCAGACCAGCGCAGTTTCAAATGTTGGCAAACAAAGAAACAAATGCTAGGGACGCGATAAAATTAAACAAATGCTAGGGACGCGATAAAATTGTGCAATAAGCAGCCATGATTGGTTGAAATACGTCCTTTCGTACCGTTTAATTGGTCAAAAGTAGTATGACGTAGTAAGAGTGTAATAGTCCTGCTAAATGATCGGGAGACTACAAAATTTTGTAGGCCTCTCAATTTATCAGTAAGTAATACCTTTTTGTCTTTCCTTAGGAACTGTAATTTTTGCGCTCTCTAGAGCCAATACTGAAGAGAATGACGCATATAAATATCTACACCACACCGCCATTAAGCATATGAAAAAGACCCAACCCCACTTGATTAATAACTATAAAAATATTTGATTTTTAATAACAATATTATCATCTTACGTAAGTTTTGTAGTTCTATGTATAAATAATAGCTGCCACTCAGTAAATTATGGAAATTAAGATCAAATTTAGGATATTCTCTACATCTACTTATATAACCTCAAAACAATTCACTTTCATATCATCAGTATAGCATTAATATGTATAATTAATGAAAAATAGTCACATCATGGGATTAATTATAATACAAATTTTCATTTCTAATGGTAATAATGTCATGAAATCACCTCAGGTTTGTAGATTTTAATATCCAATACACAGCTGTACTCAGAAAATTAAACACCGCAGAATCAGATCTGTAAATTATTGTTAGTAAGTCTTGAAGTTTTTAATAACCAATTGAATTTGAACTCTAAATATATCAGCAATCCTGCAGGTCATGGCCTTCGTGTAAAAGCCTATTGTTTATTGTAGTGTGTGTTTTGTTTTATTCTGAAATGTAGTTCTCAAAAGTGACGAAAGATGGATTTTGGAAAATAGGAAAATAATATAGGAAAATTGACATTTCACTGAAAACTACTATTTTTCTTGAGAAGTTTAGACTGAAAATGTAGTTGTAGGTGCAGTGTAATTATCTAAGTTGTGCCAAGTAATTAATTAAGGTGACATGTAATTAATTAAGATGATATGTAATTAAGTTGATTTGTAATTAATTAAGGTGATATGTAATTACTTAAATTGGTAATAGTTGGGCGAATAGAAGTACTTATAAGTTAGGTTTACTTCTGCTTATTGTTAGGCGTTATTACAGAATAGTTTTTAATTATAGTCCTAGGTTTATTGCATCTATTTATTTGTAGTTAGAAATAAATTTAGACTTATTTTATTTTATTTGTTTATTTTTCTTTTATTGCTGTAATTATTGTATAATTGTAATGGTATTATTGTATATTATATATCACTGCCACCGGGTGCATATCCCATTGTGTTAACACATACATACATACATACATACATACATACATACATACATACATACATACATACATACATACATACATACATATGGAGGGTAGCTGCGAATATATTGAATAAACAGTCGCGGACAGCCGATGAGAGGTGTTCCTCCAGTTTGGGGGTTGGGCAAAGGGCTAACAACACATCACCGTAAAAACAGCTTTTTACGAAACCCCAACATAAGGATTTGAGGGAGGTGGGATATGATGGTAAATATTTGATTAATCTTGCACAGGATAGGAACCGATGGAGTGCATATGTGAGAGTCGAATCAGGCTAGTAGGCACAAAGAAAGTTGGCCAAAAAGAAAATTCACTCAAAAATAAATCACCCAAGAATATTAATCCAGGAATATTCTCCCAAAGTTATTACACCCAACGATTTTCATTCTTATACTCACTCACGGAAAATTCACTCATTGTGATGAAGTTTAGTTCTTTAATACTAAATACATTTTTTAGAAATTGGTTTCCGTGGTAACGCTTGTATTCCGAAATGTTGAAGTTTATTTGAATATTTTGAAGTTCTTTCTTAACAACTGAAAATTCGTTTCCGTAGTGATACTTTGATTAGCCTACGAAATTAAGTTTAGATGGATATTTTTGAAGGTATAAATTTTCAATGGTAACCGTGGAGAAATTATTCCAAGTGAAAGGAATGTGTATATACTGATTCACAAAGGTTATACAATATTTACTCGTACAATCTTCATTCCAGAAATGTCAATCGAACCAAAGGATATTGGGCATGCAGAAGAAACCCTGATTGCACAAAACGGGCGACCCACTATATTCAAACTCATTTATTATTTAACGAAAGAGCAATTCGATGATGACACAATGATCCAGGAGTCTGTTGGATCTAGGACGAAGAGTGAAATAACCACAAAAACTAAGATATATAAAAGCTTAAACATAAGCCTGCAAAATATTTCACAGAGGTATGATGAATTCAAATACGAAAGACGTATCGTTGAGTATTTGCGTGTCTTTGGTTACAACATTCAAATCTGAAGAAATCCATCCAAGACTCGGTTTCTGCAATAAAATAGACCTAAAGTTTTTTCAGAAAATATTTAAACCATTCAAAACTTCGTTCCGACTAAATTATTGCATTATCAATCAAATATTTACTGTATATACGAGTATATGTGAATTTTCTTTGTTCTAATTTTCTCTTGGGTCAATTTATTTGGGTGCATTCTCTGGTGCGCCAATCGTCCATGGGTCAAATTTCATTTGAGTCAATATTCTTTATGTGTAGTAACACCGAACCGTGAGAGAGGCAGTGAATCACCAGGTTCTCTAAAAGCCATTTGTAAGTCAATTATTACAGTATTATTATTATTATTATTATTATTATTATTATTATTATTATTATTATTATTATTATTATTACTATTACTGTTATACAACGGGAATTTTACTGCAAGCAAGTAAAGAGATAGGTTTGGAAGTAAATCCCGAAAAGACTATATATGATTATGTCTCGTGACGAGAATATTGTACGAAATGGAAATATAAAAATTGGAAATTTATCTTTTGAAGAGGTGGAAAAGTTCAAATATCTGGGAGCAACAGTAACAAATATAAATGATACTCGGGAGGAAATTAAACACAGAATAAATATGGGAAATGCCTATTATTATTCGGTTGAGAAAATTTTATCATCCAGTCTGCTGTCGAAAAATCTGAAAGTTAGAATATATAAAACAGTTAAATTACCGGTTGTTCTGTATGGTTGTGAAACTTGGACTCTCACTTTGAGAGAGGAACAGAGATTAAGGGTGTTTGAGAATAAGGTGCTTAGGAAAATATTTGGGGCTAAGAGGGATGAAGTTACAGGAGAATGGAGAAAGTTACACAACACAACTGCACGCATTATATTCTTCACCTGACATAATTAGGAACATTAAATCCAGACGTTTGAGACGGGCAGGGAATGTAGCATGTATGGGCGAATCCAGAAATGCATATAGAGTGTTAGTTGGGAGGCCGCAGGGAAAAATACCTTTTGGAGGCCGAGACGTAGATGGGAAGATAATATTAAAATGGATTTGAGGGAGGTGGGATATGATGATAGAGACTGGATTAATCTTGCTCAGGATAGGGACCAATGGCGGGCTTATGTGAGGGCGGCAATGAACCTCCGGGTTCCTTAAAACCCAGTAAGTAAGTAAGTTATACAATTAAATATTTATTTACACACTAAAAAAAATTTGGAACCTATAACATCATTCCTAAACTAATCATTTGAACCATTAAAGGGTCTCTGGCAATTCTGAAAAAATATTTATACCAAATATTATAATTCCCACCCATTTTCTTCGTCACGTGTGACTAATAAATATAGGTATAATTTATATTATTTCTAAAATTCATGTTCTATGTTCACATACATTTCACTCATCAACTTACTGTAATCAGTTATTATTCTTGTATGCATAATATTATTCTGTCTTTCGCAACCCAGGATGCCTGGGCAGACGATTTTTTGTCAATAAATTATATATACTAATTCTATCAATTGTTTATTATTGTTTTACTAACACTACATATCTAAATTTTACTTTTTAGGTAATTCCACTTTTATTATTTACTACTATCACTCATGGTCATACTGTAGTTGTAAGTTACATATTATTGTAATATCATTATTGTAACCTAAAGCTGTTGTATCCAATTAGTGTATAGCATGGCTGAAGGCAAGGCCTGCTAGCCTTAGCTCTGCCAGATTAAATAATGAAAAATAAATTATCAATGAATGAATAAGTAAATGAATAAATAAATAAATATATAAATAAATAAATAATATTAGCTAAAGAATATTTAAAAAAATATATATTTCATTGTGTTCTTATAGATTTTTACTAAATTCCGATGATTATAAATATGAGGTTAACTGAATATATTTTAATTGCTCTAGTTTATTTGCCAGACGTCAAGATTTTGATTTTTTTTTTTTTGTAAAGTCCTTAAGGGTAATATTGATTGTGAATTCTTCCTAAGCAATATCAGTCTTCGTATTTCTTCTAAGGGTTTAAGATTTCATGAAATGTTTCACAATAGAAATTATAAATGTCTCTCTCCGGTCTGCAGATGTGTAAAATACGCCAATTTGCATGGATTGAACTCTTATTCATTTAATGTGTAGTACCTATATACTTTTGAAGTTTGATGTCAGTTATTAATTTATGTCTTTTAATTAATTATGTATTATAATATTATTCTTGTTGCCTTTTATATCATGTTGTAGTTTATTCATTTATATGATTCCATCCTTTCACTTTCAATTACAATTATTTTTAATTGCCACTATTTTAAGTATTTTAGTCATCAATTTTATTCCGTCCATTCATTGTCATTATTGTCATTAATTGTAATTATTGTCTTTATGTGTAATAATTATTTTATGCACTTTTATTGTGATTTTGGCCTTATTAATTTAAATAAATATTAAATAAATAAATAAATAATAAATACACAAATAAATAATAAATACGTAAATAAATAAATAATAAATAAATACATAAATAAATACATAAACAAATAAATACATAAATAAATAATAAATATATAAATAATAAATAAATAAATAAACAAGTTAATAATATATAAATAAATAAAATAAATTATTATTATTATTAGTATTATTATTATTATTATTATTATTATTATTATTATTATTATTATTATTATTAATAGATATTTAATATGTAATATGTAATCTCACAAGTGATTTTAGTCTCACTGGTTTTGTTTCCACAACAGAGTTCAATCACAGGGCATTTCTTCTCGTGTCAATATGTTTATCGAAACTTAATTGACAACGTATTGATCGTACGTATCTGCGTAATTTTCTAATATCGTAACAATTATATAAACTGCAATTTTCAACGCGATTCTCCACTGTATGATAAACATGAACGGTTCTTGTTATTCCCAGGATCAGGGCATCATTTCGCTGCAATCAGACCTTTTATGAAGCGGCATTACAGCGTGTGCAAAGGCACTCACAGCTATAATCACAAACACCAAAACAATCGTCGTTGAAATAAACAATCCCGCGCTGTTATGTCAGCATTCAATGCGCGATTTTACTGCCGTTAGGTTTTCGTTTAGCGCTTGATTAGCCATGGATATACAGGAGGTCGTGCGACTGAATTAACTGGCTGCCATTGCAACTGATGGAGATCAGATATAGCTTGCAACATAACCATCTGCAGTTGCCATAGCGACCGGTTGGAATCAGTCACTTAGAACGAGAAGTTAGATTGTAAAATCTTAACGACTGACCGTGTGCCTGTAAATGCAACTATATGGGTTTATTTACTTCTGTACCAGAATTTAAATTAATGAATTCATTTTCATCAAATTTAGTAACTAAAGCGTATGGGAAGTCAGGTAAATATGAGCATCATCAAATATGGGACTCTATATCTTGCACTTGAGTAGTGAGAACGGCTTACAAACCTAATAGTACATTATGCAACGAGCCTATAATGGTAATAATTAAGACGCGAGTAAGTTTATGAAACGAGCGCAAGCGAGTTTCATAATTTTCATACGAGCGTCTTAATTACCATTATAGGCAAGTTTCATACGACTTTTTATGCTACACCATATTTCTAACTTGAAATTATTCATAAATATTTATGTAATTCTTATCTGACTGAGGAGCGGAACTGACCTTGTGCAATATCTCGTAAATTGTGACATGTGCGCAGACGCGAAAGTATTGATTTTTTCCGAGAAACAAATGTCGACATTGACCTTGATATAATCTAGAGAGTAAAATAAACATTAATCTTGATATAACCTTGAAATTGAATTAGACATTGAAAAACGAGATGACAAATTGAATTTATTTGAATATTATTCACAATTAACGCTAATTATTATAGTAACAGAACTGACTTTATTTCAAATATAGGTGATTTATTGATTTATTGTTGTCTTTCGATTGCATATCCGAGAATAATCGATACTTGCGCTTTCATATTACAACAATGGTATTTTCTGATTGGTGGAACACCTGAACTTTAATGAATAGATGTACTTTAATGAGGTCCATTAAAGGGCTGCTACCAGGTGTATAATTACTACATTTCGGCAGGGTCGAGCATAAACAATTTTAGAGTATATATCTATTTTAAAAGATATAACTCATTCAAATGTTAAACTTATTCCTTTATATCGCATGTATATGCTTTTGACTAGAACCTTACAAGTGCCCATATTATCTGCACAAGTATAACATGGGCACATATATTGGTAATATGGGCAGTATAGGAATTAAATGCATTTAAAATATTCCTACAGAAAGATTTTAATTGAAGCTTTATATTTAATTTCTAAGTCAATCTAATAATTTTATTAGTGATGAAGATGAGTGACTGTCCAAATTGTTCTTTTGCGACTATTTTGTGGGTCTCATGACTGAAGTCACTAGAGCAGTTACGGACACTGAAAATGCCGATTAGATTTTAAAAGTAAAAAAGCATAATATATTAATCGTCTTCATGCAACACAATTTATCAACTGAGAAGAATCGGCCATCTTCAAATAAATTCATCAACATTATTATAATTTAGTAAAATGTATAATAATTTTTGCGCATAATTCTCAGATGAATTGAATAGGAAATTATTTTAAGATGTATTCTTCTAAAGATTTAGGAGAAATTTCTGTGAAAATTCAGATGACATGCCTAAAGCAATGCTTTAGTTATTAAGAATGCTGGTAAGTCAGATCTATATAAAAATTTTTAATTTACTTTTGAAGTATCATATTTTTCACTTCATATTATGACAAAGTAAAGAAATTGTGAAAAATCTCCACATTCATATTTGACACCGTACTAGTTACTCTAAACTGTGTAGAATTAAAAACCGAAACCTCTAGCGTACTATATTTTGTGTCTATTAAGCAGTTTCTGGAATAGTAATTAAATTTTCATTTGACTGAGAGAATTGGAAAGCGTTACACATATTATATATCACTTGTTACAAACCTAAGAGATAGCGAGAGATGAAAGAGAATGCAATCCGTGGTATCAACCCTCAGTTTTCCCTCTAAAACATATTTTTTTTTTTTTGTTCCCTGTAACTACTGCAGTGTGAATTACTGAAAGGCACAACAATATTTGTGGTGGGATGGTGATAGCCTGTTGCCTGGATACAGAAAACAATCGCCGGCTACCATCTATCAGTGCGCAGCAACCGGATATTGAGTTGGAAAACAAAAGAGGGTAGCTTTTGTAGGTAAATATTTGCAGAATTGATAAACATACTAATATTTTTCTTAGTGGCTACAGGAGTTTCATAAATGGTAGCTGGTACAGGGCGTGACAGTACGAAAACATAATTTTATGAAACTGTTGTAAGTAGATAAAAGGATTTTAGATACTATATTACGTATCTATGTGTAAGCCCAAAGAAAGACAATGTTATATTGTTTCCGTTCAATCGAATTCAACTTGGAACTATAGTTGTATCAATTTAACAGATTAGAATATTAGTAAAGCAAGAGATTTGAGTCATTTAAATAGCCTAGAAATTTTATTTTACTGCGCACAAAAAAATTAAAGTAAGTAAATCTTCCAACAAGATGGATCACCGCTTCCTGGAGCATTATTATGCATATAACAATAGATAACACTTTTCCCAACAGTTGGATTGGACGAAGTGGCACAACAGCGTAACCCCTTCGTTCTCCAGATATTATTGCATTACATTTTTTTCTTTGAGGCTATGTAAAGAATATTGTGTATTCTACCAACTTACGTCATCGCATTATGGAAGCAGTATCAACTATCACACCAGATATGACAGAGATTGTCTCTACTGAAATTGAGTATCGTTTGACTACCGAGGGTACTCAGGTAGAAACCTATTGGAATGGAGTGGAATTTTCGGGAGGGTCACTACGATTCAGCACTGCGACCTTTCGCGATCTATTGCGCTAACTCTCAAGCTAGGAGCATTCTCAAACTCATACTGGCTGACTACACTAATGATCGCTGCATATCCAGGTTTCAAACAGGCAGCCCCCCCAGCCAGACTTCTTCGTGCGTCGCTTGCCGATGTTCGGGAAATCTATGGGATGGTGACGAAATTGAGCCACCCCACCCGTCCCTAGGCCAGCCTCCACGTTCGTTTCCAGTCGGCGTTCGGGGAATGCTATGACGAAATGGAGAAATGTTGACGGAATGATGTAAACGCCTAATGTGGGGAAGCGGGAAAATCCCGAGAAAAGTCCCAACTGCGATCTTGTCCACTACAAAGTTCACTATGGATATTCAATGAAAAATCCCAAACCTGACCGGGACTTGATGCTGACAATCGCACAGTGTGCAAAAACGCAAATCTAGATGGACAAAATTAACAACTTCTCTGGATTTCAACGGATTGTTATGAGCTTTGTACAGATCTTATAGATAGCATATAATTTTTTGTGTACAAACTCTGATTACGTTTGAGTAAGAGGAACTACCCCTTTATAAGGGGTGATTTGAGAAAAAATTAATAACTTCTCTTCTAACAGATTTTTATGAAACAAGGTACGGAAGTTACAGGTATAATATATTTTTTGTGTACAAACTGTATTTACGGTTCCGTAAGACAAACTACTCCTTTATAGGGGGTGCATTTAAACAAAATTAACTTCTCTCCTAGTTAACAGATTTTTATGAAACTATATACACGAGGTACAGGTAGCACAATATATATTTTTGTATACAAACTCTGATTACCTGTAGGCCTAATTGTTGTACAAAGTTCCATATTATATAGAAGACAAGTTATGAATTTTGTCTAAATGCACCACTATAAAGGTGAAGTTCCTCTTATAGAAACATAATCAGACTTGGTAGACAAAAAAGAAATGCCACCTCTAACTTCTGTATAAAGTTTCATAAAAATCTGTTAGACAGGAGAGAAGTTATTAATTTTGTTCATCTACTAGACTTGCGTTCTGATCAACGGTGAGTTTGTTGAGATTAGATAAAATGTATCCAATGTATTTTTAACCTGATATTCGATGTCATGCGAATAATTTTGCAGGTCTAAAAACTCACACAGTGATTAAAAACGTCCTTATTCCGTTATTCTTTTCTGCTGTTAAGCCAAATGTGAAACAGTTGCCGCCGCGTTACCGTATGCCCCACCACTGAAAAAATATTAATTGCTGATAAATGAGCAAGAACGCGCAAACTTTAAAAAAGGATTCAACACTCTAAATGATGCTGTATTAAATGGTAAAAGAATTGTTGTAACCGCACGTGACCGGCTATACTAGAACTCACATTACGAGAACTGTAAGAAAAATATATTTTTCAAGTGTAATACATTTCATATTCATTTTGTATGAGGTCTCGCCCACCTCATTGAATACTACACGGCTACTATGAAGTAGCCAATAGTTATTAATATTTAATACGAGAAAAATTCGTACCGGCACCGGGAATCGAACCCAGGACCTCTCAGCTCTGTGCGCTGAGCGCTCTTTCCAACTGAGCTATGCCGGGACACGATCCACGGCGCCGGCCGAACCTCTCTCGTAATACTTTTACGGCCTTACTACCTGGATTTGAGACGATACAAGTCATATATGCAGGAGCGCATATTTAAATGACTTTGTGGCCAAATTCAACATCAGTTTGTGACAACTGCTAACAGTTAATACATCACATATTCATTTTGTATGAGGTCTCGCCCACCTCATTGAATACTACACGGCTACTGCAGATCCACGCAGAGCTGAGAGGTCCTGGGTTTGATTCCCGGTGTCGGTACGAATTTTCCTCGTAGTATTAAATAGTAATAATTTGAAGTGTAATATTTAAACCGTACTGTAAGAATAAAAGTATTTTGCAAAACTGAAGTTGAAGTTACATTAGTAAGAGCGTACCTATCTGAACAGATTACATGTCTCACAACAGAATAAATCACTAACAATTGGCTCTTACTTACCCATATAGTAAGCTTCTGTGTCTACGATTGAATCTTAACGAGATGTGTTTAGAAAGAACTCGTTGTTCATACCCTTCTAAATATAGCTTGCTGCTGATAAAACAGTAGAAGCTATTTCTCACAGCATTCTCCAAATGTTAAAGAACAAGAATTCCTATTCACCTATACTTAACTTGATAGTCGAAATTTGAATTTTGTCCACCTAGATTAGAAAAAGTGCACACTGTGCGACGGTGTAACAGGCTGAAGATCTCACTACTAAGCCAACTCAGGGAACTAGAAAAGTATTCCTGATTACTTTTATGAAATTATTTTGAGTTGTACTTCGTGATGAAGGTGACAAAAAATCCCTCTCATTTCCCTTTTTCTTTTGACATGTGGTTGAAATCAGGGAAATTCGAGGGGGACAATCTGTATACCTCGAAATAGAGTTAATATTTTTAAAATTTCCAAGTAAATACACTTACTGATTGTAATACTTCGATTAAGTAAATCCATTAAAATGTTTATAAATATAAACTATTCCCAAATTTTTGTAATGCGAGTATTTTTCTATCAGGAATCTGGTACAATCTTCACAACATCAAAACCTGGTTTCCCTTAGACTGCTAAGAATACTAGACTCGATGTCACTATGGTCTGCATTGTATACACGCTATTAACAGTGGGAGTAGCAAGAGCTTTATAATTGGTCTATTTACGCCAAGACCCGATCAACAGAATTCCCGGAATTCGTCCCGTTATCGGACCGGATAGATTCAAATTAGCAAGGCGTGACCACATCTAACGCCTGGTGACCACACAAACCCGCAGAGCCTGTAACTAAAGCAACTCTGTTGTACGTACGCATTTCTGGCCAGTGCATCCGGAAATCACTTGGTATAGCCTGTAATAAGAATTAATAATTTCAGTGTGTTTTTTTAAGGATATTTTTGCACCGTGTAACAGATGTAGAATTATCGGAAGTTTCTGAGATATGATGTAGTCGACACGCGGTTACGAATCGTTGGATATTTTTACATGGAACATAGATTTATTTATTTATTTATTTATTTTTGTAATATTTATTTATTTTAATGTATTTATTTATGTATGCATTTATTTATATATTTATTTATTTACGTATGTATTTACTTATTTAGGTATATATTAAATTATTTAGTTACGTATTTATTTATTTAGGTATGTATTTACTTATTTAGGTATGTATTTACTTATTTATGTATATATTTACTTATTTACGTACTTATTTACTTATTTTACGTATGCATTTACTTAATTATTGTTTTATTTACTTATTTATTTATTTATTTACTTATTTTATCTATGTATTTACTTACTTATTGATTTATTTACTTATTTTACGTAAGTATTTACTTAATTATTGATTTATTTACTTATTTTACGTATGTATTTACTTACTTATTGATTTATTTACTTATTTATTTACTTATTTTACGTATGTATTTACTTAATTATTGATTTATTTACTTATTTATTTGTTTACTTATTTTGCGTATGTATTTACTTACTTATTGATTTATTTACTTCTTTATTTATTTACTTATTTTACATATGTATTTACTTAATTATTGATTTATTTACTTATTTTACTATGTATTTACTTACTTATTGATTTATTTACTTATTTATTTACTTATCTATTTATTTATTTTTACTTTTTGAAAGTACATAGGCAATACTGCCCATAAAATCACTTCCTTATTATTTTCATTTCACAAAAAAGGGAAGAAAATAGTTAATAAAGCAAAAAAAAATTAAATTTGCAATGGAGTATTATAACATACAATGGTTAAACTGAATAATCTGAATATATTGAATATGCTGATATATATATATATATATATATATATATATATATATATATATATAGAGAGAGAGAGAGAGAGAGAGAGAGAGAGCGAGAGAGAGAGGTAGATGTCCATACCAACTCTTTATTTGCTAAAACTATATGCATTACCGGAGAATAAAATTATAGTACTGGGAGGGACACTATCCTCTTCCTTTTTCCTCAATGGAGCCTGTACTTCGCAACATAAAAGTTGCATTCTCCAATCTTTCCTAATTTCTGCCTTCCTCTTTGTCTCCTCATATGACCCATATAGGCCCTGTCTTAATGTTGTCTATCATTTGATATCTTCTTCTGCCCCGAACTCTTCTCCTGTTCACCATTCCTTGCAGTGCATCCTTCAGAAGCCAATTTCTTCTCAACCAGTAACCCAACCAATTCCTTTTCCTCTTTGTGATCAGTTTTAGCACCATTCTTTCTTCACCCACTCTTTTCAACACAGCTTCGTTTCTTATTCTGTCCGTCCATTTCACACGTTCCATCTTTCTCAATATCCATATTTCAAATGCTTCTAGTCATTTCTCTTCACTTCGTCGTTACGTCCACGTTTCTGCCCCATACAATGCTACACTCCACACAAAGCACTTCACTAGACTCTTCCTTAGTTCTTCCTCCAGAGGTCCGCAGAAGATACTCCCTTTTCTATTTAAAGCTTCCTTTGCCATTGCTATTCTCCTTTTGACTTCTTGGCAGCAGCTCATGTTACTGCTTATAGCACACCCCAAGTATTTGAAGCTATTCACTTGCTCTACTGCCCCATTTAGAATTCGCAAGTTTACCTTCTTTACTTTCTTTCTATGGCCATGGTCTTCGTCTTGTTGGAATGTATCTATATTCAATACTATTGTTCTTGTTCAGTCAACTGTCCGAAGACAGGTCTGCACTTCACAAGTGAAACCAAAAATCATTATTTGTGAGGCAACTAGGTCAGGAGATAAAGGGGTAAGGCGGCCAGTTCCTTTCCCCCTCCATTGCATACATCGCCGATTAGCTACATGTCATATTAATCAGACTTCAGAGGCATACAAACATTTGTTCTTCCTCTGACACATAATCGTCAAGTGAGATGTACTGCCTGATAGTAGAGGTACATATCAGCCAGAACCTCAATCAGAGGATGTCAATACTATTGTAAATTTTATTTTAAAACAGTCATAAATAAAGTCTAAGTATGTAATATATTTCCAGCTTTGATGACATTCATTTGCAGACCACTGTATAGGTATACAGTAATTCTGTACATATAGCGGGATGACAAGAATTAAAGTGAAATATCTAGGTCAGCCGTGGCGAGAACGTGACTCGCGAGACATTGTTACTCGCAGTGATAACTGTGCATTTCGCTTGCTTCTAATCTCCGCCAACCTCCACCCTCTCACTCACTGGAGTCAAACTCCGTTTCATTTGTATTTGTCTCTGACCTGCGAATGGCATATGTCTCTCTCGAAACCATGTACGAAAGTTCCAAGTAGGATGGGAGGACGCATTTTTTTGCTGTCAATATGATGAGAATATTAAAGGGATGATTTGTTCACAAGTATTACTAGGAAAACGGTTGTATAACATAAAACGGCATTATACTACATGTTACTGATGAAACAATTAAAAGGTTAAGTGTTATTGTTGTTGTTATCATCATCATCATCATCATCATCATCATCATCATCATCATCTCTGTACGTCGACCCTTTTTCAGCAGATGTACGAATAATGCGGTTAGCTCTTCAATTTGAACTCACTGATTTACTATGTGATGTCAAATGAAAGCTAGATGTAAGGATTTCACAAATGTTGAACTTTCAAATCTTTGCCAAAAAATAAATATCCGAAGCTTCGTTCTTTCGCTTGCTCTGTTGAAGCCATGTTCGCTACAACTTACGTTTGTAAAAAATTATTTTCAACAATTAAAATAGTAAAAACCAAATTTAGATCACGACTGTCAGACAAATACCTTCGTGATCAACTACGACTGGCAGTAAGTGACATTATTCCTCATTTTGAAACTCTGTCGCAGAGACATTCTGAAGACAGTTAATTTTAGGGTGTGATACTGTTCATTTATTGTCCATTTCTTTCTTCGTTGCACGTACTAAACGTTAGTTTGTAGCCTTGTACTGTATAAAATTATACTTAAGTATTTGACGTAAGGAAAATGAAAATCCGTTAATAAGTCAGACAGTTGCTTCACTTCCCCTTCGGGTGTCCGCCTCCCACCATAGGTGCTATGCACGTTGCAGGTTACACAGTGGCTCGGCGCAAGATTACATTTTCGCCACGGCTGCTCTAGGTAGAAGTCTGTTTTCGTGAGACGGATTCAATATGTGTGATTCTCTTTGAAATTTTGTACATATCCTATGAGTCTCGCTTTTATTAGAATATTCCACGCAGTAGTCCATATGATTAAAACAAGTCCACAGTGAGTTAGGTTTCATTTCAAAACACATACGGTACATACTCCCAGTGTTCACTGAACTGTAGATACCTGGAAAAATCCCATTAATCAATAGTTAGCAGCTCTCTGGGTTTTTATCTATGAAGATAATTGAAGCCGCCACGATTAACGTGGCTTATAGCATCGCAATCGAGTGGCGTGCTGTTATAAATGCCCTAAACCGATCAGCAAAGTCGTTAAAATTAACTGAAAAGGGAATTACTAGCTGTTAACTAATTTGAGAACCCATTTAAGCATCGAAACACTCTCGCTTATTTAAATAGCAGACACTGCAATAAATTTGTTGTGTATTTATTTGGCGGACTGTTTCACTAGATAGAACACTGGGCGAAAAAAAGTTCACTATTCATCTATGAAACATTCATCAATCGCAGGAATTATCGAAACGTACAACAATATGCATGCGCTCTTTGTGAATTTATGTTAGTGGTGCGAAGAAAAAAACAGGGGTCTGTGTATTTGTGTTCGTACAATTTACAAGAGAATAATTTCCGTCTAGTGGCACTGCTATGGTTGGTTTATTCTGAATTTAAGGGGACTCCGTACTTCCATATCTTACTTACTTACTTACTTACTTACTTACTTACTTACTTACTTACTGGCTTTTAAGGAACCCGGAAGTTCATTGCCGCCCTCACATAAGCCCGCCATTGGTCCCTATCCTGAGCAAGATTAATCCAGTCTCTATCATCATATCCCACAAATCCATTTTAATATTATCTTCCCATCTACGTCTCGGCCTCCCCAAAGGTCTTTTTCCTCCGACCTCCCAACTAACACTCTATATGCATTTCTGGATTTGCCCATACGTACTACATGCCCTGCCCATCTCAAATGTCTGGATTTAATGTTCCTAATTATGTCAGGTGAAGAATACAATGCGTGCAGTTCTGCGTTGTGTAACTTTCTCCATTCTCCTGTAACTTTATCCCGCTTAGCCCCAAATATTTTCCTAAGCACCTTATTCCCAAACACCCTTAACCTATGTTCCTCTCTCAAAGTGAGAGTCCAAGTTTCACTACCATAAAGAACAACCGGTAATATAGGCCTAACTGTTTTATAAATTCTAACTTTCAGATTTTTTGACAGCAGACTAGATGATAAAAGCTTCTCAACCGAATAATAACAGGCATTTCCCATATTTATTCTGTGTTTAATTTCCTCCCGAGTACCATTTATATTTGTTACTGTTGCTCATAGATATTTGAATTTTTCCACCTCTTCAAAAGATAAATTTCCAATTTTATATTTCCATTTGTACTTCCATATCTTACAATGTTAAATTCCTCAAAAGTTATAGAAGTTACAAATGTATAAAAAAAATAGGGTATACGTAACATACCTTTATGTACGCAACCGATTCAATAAATTAAAAATTCCACTGAGCGGTTGGGAAAAAATTAATTGATAACATTTTTTGGATTAAGAATTTCTACGAATTATTTTTTATTTTTTGCTGAAGATAGAAATAATCTTAATTTTTTAACGTACTACGTAAACTGCTATCACATTGATATTGTGTATTAATTTCAGCCTTCTGGATACAACACTTCCTGAGAAAAGTGCACCAATGTCACAGAAATAAGAAGGTGCAGAAAAATAGTGTCAAAGTTCCCATATCATGCAATGTTAAATTCCTCAATTTTGGGTGCACTTTTCTCAGAAGTAAAAAAGATACAAATTTAGAAAAAAAAAATAGGGCATATGTAACATACTTATATGTATACGGCTAAATAAATTTAAAATTCCACTGTGCGTCAGATAAATAAAAATTCATTGATAACATTTTTGCATTAAGAATTACTACTATATTTTTACTGTAGAAAGGGCTAAAAGCTGATAATTAGAATAAATAGGTTTTCCCCAACCGTAATGTGAATGCAAGGTAATCTATGGCGAATCCTCGGCCTCAACTCGCCAAGTATCATCTCGCTTTTTCTCTCTATCTTTATTTTTTGTGTAGCTTTATTTTGTATATAGCCTAGTGTATTTTTTTCTGTTTATTTCTATTATCGCATTTGTTTTCCTGGTGTTGTGGAAGAGAAGGCCTGATGGCCCTAACTACACCAGAATAAATAAATAAATAAATAAATAAATAAATAAATAAATAAATAAATAAATAAATAAATAAATAAATAAATAAATAAATAAATAAATAAATAAATAAATCTCATCGACGCTAAATAACCTAGTAGTTGATACAGCGTCGTTAAATAACGAAATAAAACAATAAATACCTAACAAAATGCGGTAAACATTTTGAGACGCAATTAGGTAGTATAGAGAAAGACTCAATATGGTTGTAACACTTCTTTTCTTCCCTCAAGTCAAGTTCAGATTTCTTTCAGTAAAAGGATCATAGAAGTCGGGCCACAGTTTGTACACTACTTCGCCTTCTCTATTCACTTCCCTTTTCACGAAATTGGCAATAACCCTCAGAGTCTCTTTTACCGTCTAGCTGCAGAAAGGAAGGCTTCCAGCTATACACTGCCTCAATAGCGCAGCCAATGACAGACAGAGCAACCTACAGGGCAAGAAGTAAATCATTAAACGCCCAGACACAGCAGCAGAAAGCTCTCAACAACTCGCGAGACGTCTTACAAAAGAACACTCGACAACGAGGACTCGCAGTTCATTTCATTTATTGTTATTCTTCACTTCACGTCACATTATTTTATGTTACTCAAAAGGTCTTCAAGGAAATGATTTGGACTTATTGGAGATATGGTTTAACAACACTGTATTAAAGTATTCAAGAACCGAGAGATAATCTGCCAAATATCAGTTTTCCATCAAATGACAGGAAATTCGCCTGGGAATGACACCCGAGGAGATCATTCAAAAGATACGGTGGTTTCATTTTACAAAGACAGTAGAGTTATTTTGTAAAGCATAATGTTTTACCATCGACCAGTAACACCCATCCCACCAGCAAAACAACTGGAGAAGCCAGAAGAAGCAAGGACCTCACTAGTTCTGAAGGTGGCTGATATTAAGCTGAAACTAGTTAATTAGGTAATTTACAAGCTTAGTTTACATTTTAATACATGAAAGAGATTAATATAAATACATTGTATGTATGTATTTTTTTTACTTGGTTATTTAACGACGCTGTATCAACTACGAGGTTACTTAGCGTTGATGGGATTGGTGATAGCGAGATGATGTTTGGCGAGATGAAGCCGAGGATTCGCCATAGATTACCTGCAATTTGCCTTATGGTTGGGGAAAACCTCGGAAAAAAACCCAACCAGGTAATCAACCCGCGCCCGAACGCAACTCCAGATTGGCAGACAAGCGCCTTAGCCGACTGAGCTACGCCGGTGGCCTGTATGTATGTATGTAAGTATTTTATTGGGTTATTTTACGACGCTGTATCAACATCTCTGGTTATTTAGCGTCTGACTGAAATGAAGGTGATAATGCCGGTGAAATGAGTCCGGGGCCCAGCACCGAAAGTTACCCAGCATTTTCTCGTATTGGGTTGAGGGAAAACCCCGGAAAAAAAGCTCAACGAGGTAACTTGCCCCGACCGGAATTCGAACCCAGGCCACCTGGTGTCGCGGCCAGACGCGCTGACCGTTACTCCACAGGTGTGGGCTGTATGTATGTATGTATATATATTTATTTTATTTTACTGGGTTATTTTACGACGCTGTATCAACATCTCTGGTTATTTAGCGTCTGAATGAAATGAAGGTGATAATGCCGGTGAAATGAGTCCGGGGCCCAGCACCGAAAGTTACCCAGCATTTTCTCGTATTGGGTTGAGGGAAAACCCCGGAAAAAACCTCAACCAGGTAACTTGCCCCGACCGGGATTCGAACCCGGGCCACCTGGTTTCGCAGCCAGACGCGCTGACCGTTACTCCACAGGTGTGGACTGTATGTATGTATGTATGTATGTATGTATGTATGTATGTATGTATGTGTCTGTATGTGTGTATGTATGTATGTATGTATGTATGTATGTATGTATGTATGTATGTATGTATGTATGTATACGTGTTAACACTGTAATTGCGTATACACCTGGTGGCAGTGATATATAATATACTATAACATTACAATAACTGAATGGGTGAGAGCCATAGTGGGCCAAGCGCCATACATTAAAAATGGAGGAAAAAAAGATTGAAATTAAGTGAATAACATAATTCAGTGAAGCACACAGTAGCAAGTAATATAAAGTATGCACATTAAAACTAAATGATATGTCAATCTTCATTAAACTATGGTATTCAGAGCCATAGTGGACTAAGCGCCATATATTAAAAATAGAGAAAACAAGAGTTAAAAATTGAGAGTGCTATGCATAGACATTTCGTTAGCCCGCGCTACGAGAGTGTTAAATTAGCCCCGGCTATCGACTGATTACTTGTACTGGATTCATAACATATCATATCGGTAACACTGGTTTATGCATACGAAAAACGTTAGTTGGCTGATCTTAGTTGGCGCTAAGAATGTCTATGAATATGGCCCTAAGTGAATAACATCACATTCTAGTTCATTCTAGTTACTTGCTTGTTGAACACCTGTCAGGTTGCGCAACTTATTATTATTATTATTATTATTATTATTATTATTATTATTATCAGTTATCACTATCATCCTTGCTATCTCTGTTTTCTTTCTTTTTTTTCCTGTATTAACTCGATGAGAGCTCTATAGTGTTCTTTTGACCCTGTTGACCCTCTATAGCGCTTAATTTAATTTGTATTATTTTCATCAGTGTTTGTATTTCTTTTTTGTAGATGTATTTATTTCATAATATTATACATATAGATATTATATTTTCGTAATTTTCTCTTAAATCCAACTCACGTGTCTTCTGACCGATTCTTTTTTGTATTTATATGTATTATCTGGTAGGATGGAAGAGAAGGCCTTATGGCCTTAATCCTGTCAGATTAAATAAATAAATAAATAAATAAATAAATAAATAAATAAATAAATAAATAAATAAATAAATCGATCGATCGATCGATCAATCAATCAATCAATAAATAATACAATGAAACATATACAGCAGCAAGTTATATAAAGTATGCACTATGCACATTAAAACTAAATGATGTCAATCTTCATTAAACTATTGTATTCAAAGCCATAGTGGGCCAAGCGCCATACATTAAAAACCGAGAAAACAGTTAAAATTAAGTGAATAACATAATTCAATGAAACATATAGCAAGTAATATACAGTATGAACATTAAAACTAAATGATATGTCAATCTAACTATGGTATTCAGAGCCATAGTGGGCCAAGCGCCATACATTAAAAACGGGGAAAACAAGAGTAAAAATTAAGTGAATAACATAATTTAATGAAACAGTAGCAAGTAATATGAAATACGCACATTAAAACTAAATGATATGTCATTCTGCATTAAACTATGATATTCACTTAACTTTAACTGTTGCATTTTCTGTTTTTAATAAATGACGCTTGGCCCACTAGTCTCTAAACCCTTTAATTACAGAAATAAAGTGACATAGATAAAATAAACGTAACATTAATTCTAATTATAAATCAATAAATGCAATAAACCTAGATTATAAATAAAGACTATGCTATAACTTTACAAGTATTTCTATTAAACCCAACTATTGTCAACTTGAATAATTACAAGTCACCTTAATTAATGACATAACAAAACTTAGTTAATTACACTGCAACTACATTACTATTACATCTCAGCCTAATCTTTTCAACCATTCCTTAAATGCAATTGATTATTTTGAGAGGACCACTCTGAAAGATTGCCGCAGGTAAGCTGCTCCAGTCTACTATTGAGCAGTTAACAAAGGAAATTTTGCCACGTCTGTTCTTCATTTTCTGCAGTTAAACTTCATAACATGATCAGCCCTGCCTAAGTATGATGGCGTCACTAATCTAGCATTCATTTCGGTCCATAGTTTGTGTTCCATTTGTACCTTAAACAATGCACTCAGTATGGCTTTTCGTCGCCTTGATTTGAGAAATTCCCACCTTAAGTCTTTTATTATCTCTTCACCATGTGCCTTTCCCATTTTGTCGCCCTGCGTTAGACATTTTCTACTGGATCAATTCGGGTTCGGTTAGATTTCTTAAGAATACGCATAGAAAAATGCAGTGCTTTCCAAGCTTCCCTTGAAATATTCCTAATTGATAATTTAATACACAGAAATAAAAATATATTTCTATTTTATGTAGGTTATATTAAGTAAACACATATATTTTCACAAAATAGTTACAAAATATAATTCCTTTTCAAAACCTCTGTGAAAGCTGTAACTGCGCTATTTCTGCAGTGCTAGAAACGCAATTCTTGTATTTAACCTGCTGATTTATGTGGAACATTTCTGATACATAAATATTACTTACGGTTCGATGCACACGTAATAAAAATCACATTTCATTGCCACTACGAATTAAATGAAAGCAATTTCAGTATCCGTGGCAACTACTAAAACTGCGGTTACGGGAGTTTTAATCGCCATCAATTACCCAGTTACGTGTAATGTAAACCATACTACATGGCTTGCATTTGGACGTGTTTAAAGTAGTTAAATCCGTCGTATGAAGCCAAATGGAGCCTTGGTGATAGAGAGATTTACCATCAGCAATTGAAATCTAGTTATGATGAATTAACTCCCTAAGTATGAAAAGTGGAGTTTAAAATTAACTACGAAAAAACAATTCGTTTTATAATGATGAAAAATTACAATTCGAAATTAGGACGGTTGTGACTATACATCGTTGGAAAATTACTTGCGTTGTAATGCAAGTGATATCGTGAAAGAATATAAATTTGTCTACACGATTCGAGTCCGTATTATTTTATCTACATTCCATAGAAAACAGATGAAGTAACCGTAGTAGCTCAGGCTGTAGACACGTTTGAGATACACTTCATTCTAATAGCCCTATTTTGAGTGTAGTTACTAATCTCATCTATCATTTCACCACGTGTAATGCATAGTACAATGAAACTAATGTTGAAACAACGAATTGAATCAAAACCATTTAAGGGGACACTAAATTCAAATTACTAATTTCCATGTTTTTAACGCCAAATTCACAACATTTTTATCAACAGTAATCTCACTAGAGATTTTGATTTTATCGATAAATCTGCAAGTGGAACACGAACAGATTTATCTAGAGAAAATCAAAACTGTAATGGGATTTAATTGACTATTACACGATTAGAAGAAAGTATATAAAGATTAGAAGTAACAAAGTACTCCAATACAATAAAATATTAATTGGCTTACGAAAATACAACTGTCTTCAAATGTATTATTGTACCATCTCAGCATTACGCTAGATGGCAGTAGTGTTTTATGATTATATTTCCTTGTTATCAGTTGTGCCAACTATGGAATCTTCATTTAACTCTGTGGACGGTTAAAAGTCAAGAAGGCTTTGCTGATTCACTTTCATTTTTATTAAAACATTTGCATTCCACTTCAAGCATCTGGATCCTAGTAATCAACGTCACTTGACAGATGATTTTCAATAAATCTTAGTATTAAACAATCTCTGATACGTGACTATCCATAATATCATATAGCAGAAGCTATAACAAACATAACCTAAATAATATAAACAAGTGTTAGAAAAGTTTTAATTAGGGATGATTAAATAAACAAGAAACGTTTTAATTAACAATGATGAAATAAAAAAGTTAATAATTTTAAATGAAACAATTACTGAAAGTACAATTTTCAAATTTGAATGTTTTAGTGGTTGGTGGTTCAGTTGATGTTATATTGGACGTGTGCATAACAAAAGAAGTCAACGCGTTGATGTATACTTAGCGGCAAAAAGAATGGGCCGGCCGACAATTTCTAAGTTCGAGAGACATAACATCGCGCATGCTCGTCTCGTCAAAGCCATAGTTCACGAGGTAACACATAATTAAACCATTTAAATTTGCTGTATTTTGTTCAAGAGTCTAAAATATGTAATAAAATCGAATGGCGGGTTGATTCTAGATACATCAGGGCCCTCGAATAGTGAAATAATAATAAAATTGATAAATACAAAATCAACCGCAGCGAATATGAACAGGAAAACCACGTATTATGCCGAACCAACAGTAAGTGCCATAGTAGCGTAAGTTGTTACGGGATTGGCCTATTGAACAAGTTGATAGTAGTAGCTGAAGGTTCGAATCTCCCTCAAATCTTCTTTTTTTTTTTTTAATTACAAATTTACCATCATATGTGTCTCGCAAAGCTATATTTATGTGGCGATATCTCTTAGAATATGTCCAAACTCTAATAAATAATAAACCTCCCTCTCTCTTTCAAGCAATATTAATATCTGTTAATACAACGTTCTGTCTCGTCACTACGCTTGAAGATGGCACAGAAAAAAATAACTCATTGCCCTGGTTCGCATAGGTTATTCTGTGTATGCTACTCTCCGACAGGACTTCGATTGGAGAAATGTCATTTTCTCCGACCAGGCAATTGTCTCCAGTAGCATTCTGCGTATGCTACTCTCCGACAGGACTTCGATTGAAGAAATGTCATTTTCTCCGACGAGATAATTGTCTCCAATAGCAACGATAGTACTGCCCTAGTTTATTGTATGAATGGCCACCGATACGATGAACGCTTCATGAGACGAATTAACAAGTCGGGTTGCGTGTTAGGGGTGAATGTCATACGATGGGGCAGAACTTCTGGACGCATCCACGGGCGGTTTACGACAGAAGTCTACGAACACATTTTGGCAAATGTAATGATCCCTTCCGCCCGAAAACGATATCCAGAAGGAACACTTTTCTTCCAGCAGGATAATCATCCGATACATACCGCCAACCGGGTTCAAAGATGGTTTACGAGGAGGCGTGATGTCGACTCAGTCGACTGATCTCCAAAATCACCAGATGTGAATCCGATTCAAAATTTGTGGGCTGCAGTCAAAAGGATCCTACGCTCTAATTGGGCAGAACAACCACCCGTTCGGACACCTGAGGAATTGTGGGACAGAGTTCTAGATGCGTGGGAGGAGATGGCCAAGAATTTAAACCTGTTCCATAATCTTGTGGACTCCATGCCTCGCAGAATGAGGGCAGTTGTTGACGCAGGTGGTTTGTGGACGGGATACTAGTCCCCACCACAGGCTTTGTTTTGTTAATATATTAAAAATTGTTTGGTTTTGTTAATTTAATTATTTATTTGTATTTGATATGCGTCCGATTTTTTAGGATGTGAAACAAGTATTTTTGTTTATACAGGCCAGGTCTCACCTATTAATAGCCCACAGGTGATGGGCAATAATATTTTTACAAGGCAAGCATAATGAAGTTTGTTAAAAAATGCCATTTCATATTTAAACTAATAAATTAAGTAAAAGTTAAAATAAAGAAAATAATAATTTTACCGTACCGGGAAGCGAACTCACAACCTCTGGTACGGATGTCAGACTTCTGACCACTGGGCCACACACTACTCGTAAGGATTACTACATTATAGACGGACGACTTTCAATGAAGAGACACCACAGCAATGCCTTGCAGTGGGTTACGTTTACACGAGTGAACCGTGCGATAGAACTTACAGTAGCATTTCTGTCGACCAAGAGTCGGCCCATTCTTTTTGCCGCTAAGTGTACATGGTGTATCTCTCAACTTATTCAGGATTTCCGAATAGTGCTCTTCATAAAGGGTGCGTCAGAAAGAACGGATGGATTTCAAACTATCGATACGCAACGAGGAGAGAGATATCGTGAGGGGGACCACGACTGTTGGGTCAGCCATAGAATGCAGTTTCAGTTGAGAATATGGTGTTGGTCTGGTGTACAACGTGCTTTCATCGTAGAGACATTTTTGAAAAATGAAGAGTCTGTGATCGCCACTCAGGACTCATTTCGACATCGGATGTCACGCTAGGATTCCAACTCGGAATACAATTTTGCGGTGGGTGGCTTCATTTCGTATCACAGGTTCAACATTAAAGAAGAAATCACCTGGACGAAATTCTATTGCACTGAGATTGTCCGAGGCTACGGTAAGATCTCGCGCCCTGCGACTTCTTTCTTTGGGACCATTTGAAGGCGTAATTTTGTAAACATCGATCACATACACTGGACGAACTGAAGACAGCGATTCGTGAAGAAATCTTGGCAATTGCACCAGCTATGACTGTGAAAGTGATGGCGAACATCAGAAAACGCCTCGATGCCTGTATTGAAAGCCAAGGACATCATATGGATAATGTTGTTTTCCATAAATAAACTGCATGTATTGGTGAATATGTTGATAACAATAAATTTTTGATTTGATGAATCTTTACAATTTTCTTGCCATGTGAAATCCATCCGTTCTTTCTGACGCACCCTGTATATGACCAGTGATCTTTATTAATTCTTGTTCTTGAATGCCAATGCGAGTCATATTTAAAAGTGCTGTTCATCGACTGGAGTTGTTTGTAATTTGTTTTTGTTGTTTTTTTTTTTTTTGACGTCCAGACCATTGCAGTTTGAAATGTTGGAAAACAAAGAAACAAATGCTAGGGTAGTGATAAAAATAAACAAATGCTAGGGACGCGATAAAATTAAACTAATGCTAGGGACGCGATAAAATTGTGCGATACGCAGCCATGATTGGTTGAAAGACGTCCTTTCGTACCGTTTCATTGGTCAAAAGTAATGTAACGTAGTAAAAGTGTAATAGTCACTGATATTAGGTTAATAATGACTAGGACCGTGACATCGGTATATTTGTTGTAGTCTGAGGTGAACATACGACGCCGGACAGAATGTTGTCGACGTGTTTCAAGCACAGGCAACGGAAGCAAATTTGACACACGCCTAAGCAAGCACGTTCCGTGTTTTGTATACCGGTACGATTATTGCGTATTATAAAATTAAGACAATACAATTATTGCATATAAGGGATAATATCGGAAAGGTCTAAAATGCTTGTGAGGTTGAGAATAATTGTTGGAAATCATACTTAAATTGTCACAAATGTGGTAAAACATAAGTCTGAAAATATGTTTTTTTTTATATTTATATTTTGCATTACAGTTTTAGGATGCCGAAAACGTACATGGTGTACAATTTTACTTGCTCTATATTTAAATGTAACATTCATTTATTTATCACATCTAATTCGTACCTTACTTTTCTTGCATTTTGTTCGCTTAGTTTCGGTTCCTGCTGCAATGAACAACAACATTCATTTTTAAAGTTTCAAATGAAAATGACCCCCGAGTGTCGGATAGTACAACCTTGTATGCGAAAGAACTGCGTTCAACATCAGCTGAAACCATCAATTCGGTGGTTTCAATTCATTATGCAAATTTGCAAAAGTTTTATCAGATGACAAGTGCTAGTGTTATGAACTTGATGTAGAAATGAAATTGATAATGTGAAATATTTTACATATGCGCCCTTGGTTTCAGCCGATGTAGAACGCATTTTTTCCACATACAAGTTTATATAATCCGACACTCAGCGATCATTTTCATTTGAAACTTAGAAAATGAATGTTGTTGTTTATTGCAGCAGGAACCGAAACTAAGCGAACAACATGCAAGAAAAGTAAGATACAGAATACATGTGATAAATAAATTAATGTAACAGTTAAATAAACAGGAAAACAAAATTTACGCCATATACGTTTTCAGCATTCTAAAACTGTAATGCAAAACTATAAATGATTCATGTGAAATGGCAGCTAATAAATTGCAACTGTTTTTACATTTAGTGGATGCATGGTGTAACAAATAGAAACTTAAAATGAACCCTAGCAAATCCAATGTTATTCAGTTCACCTATAAAAGAAAAACTGAAAATCAATCCATCACTCTACAAGGTGAAGAAGTATCACATGCTGAGTCAGTGCGGTACCTAGGTCTGTACTTGGACAGCAAATTGACTTGGAATACACATATAAGCAACCTAGTGAGAAGACTCCGACATAAATTATATCAAGTTAAACATCTGTTGAAGGGTTCATCACCATTGCCGCTACACTTGAAAAGACTTATATATTTCTCATTGATCAGACCTATATGGATGTATGGCTGTGGTATATGGGGATCTGCAACAAATTCCCAAATCAGACGAATTCAGACAATACAGAACCGGGTCCTTCGTCTAATCGTGGATGCACCCTGGTACATCCGCAATGACAACCTACACAAAGACTTGAACGTGCCTATTGTTGAATCCACCCTGCGCAGCTCCTACACACGACTTCATCAATCAATGGTTAACCATCAAAATGAACTCCTTAATACCATCCCAGAACAACTTCCACCGCCTCGCTAATTAAGAAGATTAAAAAGAAAAAGACACTCGGATCTGTTGTTTGAAGATTAACATTTTGTTTTGTTTCACATTTTGTCAGAGGACAGTCATAGGATTGCAACCTCCATACATGTTTCTTGTGTGCTTTTATAGCACAATAATTATAATTTTTAAGCACAATTGTATTGTACATAATTGTATAATAAAGTTTTCTTATGATTGGGGGTGGGCAAACTATAAATATTATAAAAAACATATTTTCAGACTTATGTCTTACCACTTTATGACAAGTTAAGTATGATTTCCAACAATTATTCTCAACCTCACCAGCATTTTAGACCTTTCCGATATTAACCCTTATATACAATGATTGTATTATCTTGATTTTATAAGACGCAATAATCGTATACAAAACACGGAACGTGCTTGCTTAGGCGTATGTCAAATTCGCTTCCCCTGCCTGTACTTAAAACACGTCGACTACATTCTGACCGGCGTCTTATATTCACCTCAGACTAATACAAATATACCGATGTCACGGCTCTAATAATAACACATGTACAAAATTTCATCCCTCTATGTTAAGTGGTTTGCATTTTATTAATATCTTAATAACATATTGTATCGCTTTATACAGAGCGCTTCACGAGGATTTACCGATACTTACGGAGCTTATTTCCGAAGAGATTCTGACCACAAAGATATCATATAAACATGTGTACAAATCTCAATATTTTCAGAGTTAGGCCTATACTAATTTGAAGTTATTTGTAAAATACCATTGTTCTTTAGTTTTAAGGGTAAAAGAATATTACAGAGATAATTTGTAGGAACAAAAGCCGCCCTAAATAAATGTTCGATAGATCGGCCTACTAATCAATTCATAAAGAGTAATAAGTAAACAAAACAATTTTGTGACACTTGGAAAGAAAAAGAAAAAACATTAAGATAAGAAAACGCAGGAAATCATTTACAATAAAAATGTTGTTGGGTAGAAATGATTACTAATTATAGCTAAGGATGATTTTAACACGTGAGATCCTATGGTATCAATCGTTGCATCAGAAATTTTATATTGTTTAAGTTGATTTAAAGTTTCAAGTGGGATCGTGCCACGGGCACCGAACATGAGCCCAAAAACTTTCCAATGTGTGATGTGGTATTGTGCTCCAAGATGCTGACAACAAGGCTCATATATCACTTGTTTTTCACGACACACCTCTTGTGGCTGTTGCTCATGCATCTCAAAACGGATTGTGGGATCCAGGATGACACCCTTATCCTTCTGCCGATCAATTATGATGATATCAGCCCGTCTAGTAGAGCCATCAGAAGAGACGCAACCAACCTCCTCATAAACCTCATAGGAAGCATTCTGACGGATTGAAGCTGCGATGAGAGAACGAACCGTATTATGTCTGTTGATTCGGAGCAATTCTCCATGATGGCAGAAACCCAAGACGTGAGGAAGCGTTTCTTGCTCGTCGCATCTTCTGCAACGGGTTGAGTCAAGAGTTCTACCAGGGAGAGTACGTACAGGTATTGTATTACAGTTCATCTTAATGGCTTGCGTCCACTGACTGCTCGAAAGTCCCTTTTTGGTTGAGATCCACGAATTACCTTTCTTCCAGTGAGAATAGAAAACAACTCCCAAACCTTTACTTTTCAATTTGCTCCATTGATGAAAAGAATCTTCACGCAATGCTTTTCTTAGTTTTTGAGAAGAAATACGTTCAGAGCAATCGAAAGTAATTGGTAATTGTTTGATACAATGTTCAATTTCGTTTGGAAGATTTCGAGTGGCTGCTACATGAGGGTTGTCAACGTATAAAAGTCTTTGACAAATATTTAAGTGCTGAAGGTAAGCTTCCCACTGGGCTTTAAATACTCCTAAACCTCGCAATCTTCTTGGTGCATACAACATAGCATCCGGGGTGTCAGTAGGAATGTTAATTATTTCCTTAACAGCGCTGCGAATTAATTTATCAATATCAGATAGAAATTTCACTTTAAGATCTTTTAAAGGAGCACATTGGAAGGGGTAAACCAACTGAGGCCAGATATATTGATTTAATATATCTATCTTTTGGTCAAGCATGAGTAAGGGTGAAGTGACCAGCTGATTAAGATTTTTTGTCAGTTTTTCAATTAGTTGCGCCGCATTAAATTTTATTTCATCATTAAAAGTAATGCCAAGATATCTTATAACTTCATCCGATTTGATGCAAGATATTTCTTGTCCATCGATCAAGGTGAGGGAATCAGAGCAGAGACATCCTTTACGTAGGTGTATAACATTACTTTTATGCGGGTTTACTTCAAGACCAATTCTAGCTAAGGAATTCATAGTCAGCGATGTTGAATATTGAGCGGCAGATTTATTTTTACACAATAATACTAGATCATCCGCAAATGCAAGAATGGAAAGATTATTTAATTGAGGTGATATATTGTATTCATATTCTCCAGAGATATTACTTTCGCTTAATTCCTTCATCACGAAGTCAATGGCAACATTGAATAGAATTGGTGAGAGTATCATTTCTTTAATCAGTTAGTATTCTGAAGCTAAAATGTGTTGTGAATTACAAAATTGCTTCTTACAGAGATTTTTTTCGATTGTAACTACAAAATTACATGTTTCTTATGCATTTATCACAAACTTTCTCCTAACAAAACCAATTCAATACTACTCCCCCTAGTGACGAACGACGGCAACTATGCCATACAGGCTTTTTCTTAACAAAACAAATTCACTACTACTCCTCCTAGCGGAGAACCACGGCAACTATGCGATAAGGCTTTTTCTTAACAAAACTATTTCACTACTACTCCACCTAGCGGCGAACCACGGAAACTATGCGATACAGGCTTTTTCTTAACAAAACTGATTCACTACTACTCCTCCTAGCGGCAAACCACGGCAACTATGCGATACAGGCTTTTTCCTAACAAAACTATTTCACTACTACTCCTCCTAGCGGCGAATCACGGCAATTATGCGATACAGGCTTTTTCCTAACAAAACTATTTCACTATTACTCCTCCTAGCGGCGAACCATGGCAACTATGAGATACAGGCTTTCTTTCTCCTTCTTATGGTATAAGAATTATAATTATCCGTTACTTAGTTTATTTGTAGTGAATTTCTAAAATGTTCCACATACGAAAGACGGTGTATTATAGGATCAGTATTACTTGTAGCTGTTCCTGTGTTACAGTAATCAATTGGTCCATCATTTTAGTTTCTTGATGCCTTATTATTGTTATTGTATATCCTATCAGGTAATTTATTATATCGTCTTACTTCGTTGTAATAGTTTACTGGTTAAGAATGTTCATTTCTTGATTTATTTTAAAAAGTAAATTTTTTATTATTTGAGATATTTTAAACTTCTTATAGTTAATTGGTATTATTATTATTATTATTATTATTATTATTATTATTATTATTTTACTGCAAATGTGAATACGTTACTTGAACAAAATTTTGGAAGTCGTAGCACATTTCAGCGTGGTACGTGATGAGATACAAGCTCGAGAACTTTACCAACTTTTCGTTTATGTAAACATCTCCGATTTATCGAACAGAGATGCAAAGGTTTTCTGGTACGAACGTTAAGTTTCCTCCTCGACATCTAATCTCCATCCCCCCTTGCCCTCCGATCCTCTTTTCCTACCTTCCCCAAGATTATTAAATTTTCACCTAAGTTAGAACCGTCCTTACGAATGGACCTGTAATGAAATTGGGGGTGTCAGGCCCGCATCACAAGTTGTAATTGGAATTTCTGAGTTGTGAATGGAGGTTCGAAGACGTTGGACGTTCAGCGAGCAGTTTTCTGATCCTGGAGCTGTACGGCGGCGATTTCGGAATTAATTCCACGGCTCATGTAAGAAGAGGTCGACCGCCACAAGCTGCTGCTGCTGCTGCTGTGTTTCGAGTAGTATAATTTGTCAACCTCCAGGCCTTGCTTATGCTTCTTGCAACAGTTGGCAACTCTGTCACGCGAGTCGCAAGAACTCTCTCTTATTTAGAAGTTGTGCTGCGGACTTGTGCGTTTGGATGGACTCTAATTCAAACTTCCCACGACCCAATACAGAAACCCTCAAAAGCTTGTCCACAAATATGACAGCTCAGGCTTCCTTATTGGTAGAATAGTTCCAATGCTTGATAGGCGTACTAATCGTATTATTCTATTATATCGATGACTAACAAGCGAACATTCTCATGGAGGTAGATAAAAGAGTTAATTTTTTTTTCTTCCACCATCTTTGTCTTTACTCTTTCGAATTCTGCACACCTCAACACCAAATTACCTTTCGTCTCGTTTCTCTTATCTATACTCTAACCACGACGTAAATACCAGATCACTTATCTGTGGCACGCTAAGTATACCTCTTCATAGAACATCTCGTTATTTATACCATAAAATTTACTTAGTCTTACGTTAAAAAAGTGTAAAATTGTTAAAAAAGGCTTATACCTTCGACAGACGGCCCGTTTCTATGCTATGTCACGTCATCTTCAGTGTCTCTTGAACCACTGGTGATCTTGACTCTATGATGTGCATTTGTCGATGGTAGGGGTGGGGGTGTGTTGTTCCTATGGTGGGGGCTGGCTGTTTGTGTGTTATGATGTATTATGACGTCGAATAATGTGTGTGTATTGAACTGCAATTGTGTGTTAAGTATATATTGTGGGTATGCTATTGTATTCTTATATATTTCGTACTGTTCTAGGATGTTTAATTGTGAACTTTTTGGTGTGATGTGTAAAATTTTCATATCTGTTTCTATATTATTGTAGTCTTGATTATTGTTGATAATGTGGTCTGCATAATTTGATGTGATGTAGGGTTTGGTTATAGCTTTAATATGTTCATTATATCTTGTGTGAAAGGATCTTCCTGTCTGTCCTATGTAAAAATGTGGGCAACTGTTGCATTTTAATTTGTAAACTCCAGTTGAATTATATTTATTTGAATATTTAATGTGATTATTTAGGCATTTCTGTTTTTTATTATTTGTTTTGTATGCTATCTTGTATTTTAGTTTTCTGAATGAAGTTGCAATTTTGTGAGTATTGGTATTGTGATATGTTAATGTTATGTATTTATTCTCGCGTGGTGTTTGTGTTGGTTTGTTCTGTTTTTGTTTTGCCTTTTTTATTAGTGTGTCTATTATGTTAGGGTTGTATCCATTGTCTTGTGCTATATATTTTATTGTGTTTAATTCTTCAGTGTAGTTGTCATTGTTCATTGGTATATTAATTAATCTGTGTGTCATTGTACGGAAAGCTGCATGTTTATGTTGTATGGGATGATTTGATGAATTGTGTATATGTGTTGTGGTTGTAGTGGGTTTCCTATATATTTTGAATTCGTGTCTGTTATTTGTTTTGGTGATGTCTATTTATCATCTTTTACAGTATCCACCTCGCGTCAATGGAATTCCTTGTCACAAAGTATTAGGGACTGCAAGACAATAAACACCTTTAAAAAGATCTTAAAAGATAACCTTACTAGCATTTCACTCCAATCCTACTGATTTAAACTATCACTGACTACACTGTTACTTCTTTCTTTAGACATCATCCTGATAGTGCTGTATTTTCAAAAAATTGTCTCATAATAATTTCTTTCTATTATCTAATATTATTTGAAATATATTAACATTCTATGTATTTTAGCCTAATTCTGCTACACAGTTTACTTCAGTGATTAATTAATAATTCATAGTATTTTGTTGTTTAATTCGTAAATAACTCTTGTATACATGCAACTCTCATCTAAATCAAATTGTTGAATTCTTTGTAAATTCATGCATATGTATATATACTTTTTGCTGGTTGAGTGGAAGAGAAGGCCTTAACTTTGCCAGCTAAAATAAATCATTATTATTATTATTATTATTATTATTATTATTATTATTATTATTACTATATTATTATTAATGTCAAAACCAGTGCTTATACAAATTTTGACCATTCGCGTGCAATTACGAGGGCCCTACTGAAATTAAGTTTCCCTGGGTCGTTTACATAAAGAAAACATAATTTCATGGAAATTCTTCTATTCCTCTCTGGACCAAAATGATCGTAATTTAATTATTTAAATAAAATTTCAATAAGTGACATATTAAACGATTTATCCTTCTATCAAACACGGATGTTCGCTGGACCAAATGTCCTACTTTAATTACGTAATTAATTTATTTTTATTTCAACAAGTAGCGTAAGGTTGTCTAATTCCGTGACATATTTAATAAAGTCCATATTTATGCTAAAATTGTACTAAAATTTTCAAATAACTCCTAAATGACGTTATTTGGACCTTTAGCTACAGTTTTAACAACATTCACTGTCAACAGTTTCTCAAGTCTGGTATATAATATATGATTCTTCATTGTTATACAGTGGCTCCTAAATCCGTGACAGGGATCCAAATTCCGTGAGTGATATCCTAATTCTGTGATACTAAAATAATCCTCATTAACTGCTCAGAAAACAAACGAGTATTAAAAAAAACACTTTAAAGTCATTGGTATATTGTTTTAATATGGATTAAGCAAGAAATTATAACATAGAAAAAGGGTCTAAGTGACAAATTTCATAGAAAATACTTGTGTAACTACAGGAATACATATTAATATATTATAAACAAAATAAACTCGAAGTTAAATTCAATACAAAACTATTTTATATTATTATTGTATTATAATTATTTATAATTGATGTTTTTCTATAACTTATTTCTATTATTATTTCCACGAACTATTTTCTTTCATAGACATTAATTTTCACAATTTAGCGTTGGAATCACTGGTCGAGTGAGCCAGGAAGGAGAAATACGAAAATAAATCTGAAAATGGGAAAACTTCTGTAGCATTGTTATTGTCTCACAATGTTTAAATAATCATACACATTGATTCAGCTAACTATACTCTACAGTAATATATCATTTTTATAATGCTACATTAATTCTTACCTCAAATATAAAATGTTTCTTCAGGAGCGGTCACAAGAGAAAGAAAAACTTACTGTTCAACCACCTTTCACAGAACAAAAGCTTTTGCAGTCGACTGCTTCTATTCAAAATTCGGGTAGTCAATAGAATTGAAAAGATGACATCTCCTGGCATGTGTTAGGTAATTAAGAAAACTTAAAAGTCAGAGACCAAAACTCCATGACAGACGATTTAAATTTTATCACGGGATTAGGGGTATCATGGAATTAGGCACCTTTACCCTACAGCAAAGCGCACGAGTATAGCTAGTTTGAAATAGAGGTACGGTATGGAAATAGTGATGGAATTGTACATGACAATAACTTAAGAAAGCGAGAAACCGAGAGGATCTGTGCCTGATTCGTTTTACACACGAGTAGTCACAAAATATCTGTCGGGAATGAATGCCATTCTGTTTAAGAAGGTACAGTAAACTAATTTTCCTATGATTTCATGTCTATTACGCCATATATTTTGTGCGATTGACATGTTTCATGCAATCTATTCTGATTTACGGAATGTTTACTGCGTCCACGTGTACCATTGGCTCATAAATGCGGCCCGCTCTCCAATAAACTTAAACTGAACCCTTACCAACTTTACGACTGACTGCCTTCGTGCTGTGGTCGTTTGTGATAACCCAATCATGGCCGTCTAATAACAATAAAGTTATAAGCATCCAGGCGAGATTTAGACGTTACAAGCGCAGCTATGTAACCGTAAAATTCGGTCATTAAGATTGACAATAACCGTCCAAAGCACGACATCGTAATATACACTCTAATCTTTCAATAACAATGTATCAGGGCTTAATAAAAAGCAAGTAAATCACTACAGTACATAATTTTGTTACTATAATTTTTCATATCTTTACACAGAGGTTTTGGCTACATCAATTACAGATGCAGATGAGTAAGAAAAGTGTATCTTATAGGGATGAATAAAACTAACTGCCGCTCTTGCTCGCTGAGTTCGTTGCATTGTCTTTCGAGTCTCGTCTCGTAACTCTCGTGCGCTTCGAGTCTCGCTCATCATTCTCTAAAAAGCATTTGTTCGGCTTGGAAAGATTTCGTAACTTTGAATAAAATATATCATTGAAATAAATAACATTATTAATGTTTAAATGAGACAAAAAGACAAAACAGAACGGCACCTTAGTTATCAAAATATTCTGGTTCTATTATACAATTCTCAAATAAATTTGACATTAATATTTGCTTTACTTGAGATTGTACACTTGATCTCAAACAGTCATACAAAACGAAAATTTATATTATTTTAATAAAGACCCAGAAATTAAATAAAGATTGGGGAAAGGTTTATTATACACTGAAAGGTAGAGACGATGTTTCAAATAGGCTAATTGATTGTTTATACATAGGCTATATAACTTCTATATTTTGTATGTCAGAACATTAATAAACTTATTTTTTCAATCTTCGCTTCCACTGGCATCACTATTTTTGTTGGTCGTAGGCCATGTGTACAGCTCTGTGTAGAAACCATAGACTTCATCCTGTGGGTGGGTGTCGTTATTGAGGTCCCACGTTGGACGCCATTTGAGGGTGAGTGGTTATTGGGACCACACGTTGGGCGCCATTTGAGGGTGGGTGCGTCTCGATGTTGCGTGAGATTCACTCAGGGTAGCCGAGGTACGGTTGTGGTGTAGGTTGATGTCGGGAATAATCCCAAGCCGGCTACTTATATAAAAGGCAGTGTAAATTCCAAAACTATAAGTTTATTGTCGTATTCACTTGGTAAACCCTAGAGTATGTATTTCCGGCTGACTTATAATTCAATCGTTGGTCGCAATTCTGTATCGACTCAGTTGCAGCTCTGAATAAGCTCTATCCGATACTATAAATTCAATACTCTGTCCCGTACACTACGATCGAAGCTCCTAAACGTTGGCGAGTAGTCTCGCCGATGACAAAGTTCAATCTATCGAGTCTTCGCCTGAAGAAAGACTATTAAGTTGGGCCGCCGACCCGATGAGATGTTGTGATTGTGTCGACACGAAGCGAAATAGTAGTCCTGTCGACACCAAACGAAGTAGTTATTGTGCCCTGTATGTAGGGCCGCCGACACGATGTGAAGTTGTTTTTATGATCTCCGCTCCCCGTCACCCTTATTTATAAAAACCTATCCTACGCTAAAACTAACTATCCTATTGGCTAACAACTACGTCACTTAACCGGCCTAAAATCTATTCCCTATTGGTCCAAAGTGACCTCATAAGCTGGACCAAGATCTCTTCTTATTGGGCGCGAAATATGTCATCTCTAAATTTAGACTTTGGATTTCCCATAACCTCAAATTAGTTTGTATATCTCACAAGAATACCCGTTCTTTGGAAAACCCAAGCTTGGCAGTATCTTTCCCACGGGTCTAGTCCGACTTCGGCTTTTATGCTTCATCGAGTCTATACGAAACCCCGCTCAAGGTGGCCCTAAATCTGTCCGATGCTGACAAGTGTCGAAACACCTGTGTGGGGAAGCTAATTCTAACGAAGTCGCCAGAACATCCCCGCGAATACATGTAATAGAAATATGGAGATATCACTTCGCTAATAAATCGGTCTCTCCCTCTCCTAATTACTGCTTCAATCCGGTATAAATTGCAAAATCTTCTTAAGGTCTCCATTAATTGGTAGCCCCAAGTTATAAGCTAGGATTGTGGGCAGTTCAAATGGTAAATTTTCATCACAAACTGAACAAAGGGAGATTAAAAATAAAAGTTCTTGGAGGTTTTGTACGTATTTTATATTTATTACGTTAACTGCGCATTATTTATGCGTATTTTATTGTAATGTAAATAACCTTTTTTACGCGTAAAATCCCAACCCTGTCTGTGGTATTTTATTTATTTTATTATTTTTTTTTTGCAAATAAAACACTTCACCTTGTTTTACTCTTCAATTCTAAAATATTCCTCCTCCCATTCAGTGTGAAATGTTTGGATACGGTACTTTGCAACATGTCATTGCAACCAATCATCATAGATAATAATTATTACAAGGGGAAGAAGCTTATTCACTATCATTACATCAAAACAAAGTAGGTGGGGATAAAGCGACAATGTGACGTCATTAGCTCTTAAGAGAAAAGTTTGAGCTTCGTTAATCTATACTATACAGTGATTGCAAAACATCACAAATTAATGACTACTACCCGCTCGACACAGAGTAAAGGCTAGAGTTGGGGTTCATTCGTCATAATGAGTGAGAGCGCAGTGATGAATTGTGAATTCCATCTCTGCCTTCAGTGTTCATAACAAAGAAATAATCACAAGAGAAATATGGCATGGAAATCTGTTTAATATTCATTTAATCTTCATTCGCTATTCATTCAGTTGTCCTTTTTATCGTCATACTTGAAATTAGGCCTACATTTTACGTCACTGGCATTAGAATTGGAAGTTACCTCATAAATGGCTATTCTTAATTTTGTATGAAGGCTGAAATCTGTGAATCGGGTTCTTCTTCGTGATTTTAGTGTGTCTAGTTTTGAAAAAAAAAAATCACAAATGAAGATAGACCCATAGATAGCTCCGATTCTGGCAGCAAATGACCTCAGAATCTGATATTTACAAAGGTCAAAATTTTTAAAACATCTAGACCAGCACAATTCTTATACTTGCTTTATATTTATAAAAATGCGTCGCTTTTGGTTTTAGCAAAATAATTTTCCATTTGTATGACGTCACCAAATCTCATCTCAAAATTCCGTAACTAAAATTTCCAGGATGTCGCAGCACTTATTTATTGTTGATTCAGAAAATTTTAAAAGTGGTTCTAAGCTTGAAAAATTGATGGAACACATTCCCTGTCACTTGACACGGATCCCACGATATTAATTCATTTCTATCTACATATCAAGTAACTGTGAAATTCACCTGTAATTAAGTCATGATCTCCGTGACATGACACATAATGTCGTTACATATTACAGCTGTTGACACCGTTTTAGAGCACAGTAAACATTTCACGTTCTAGTTACGACTACAGAAAAAAAAATATTAATCCTCTCATTCCGCCCCAGATAAAAGTTTTCATGAACGTTTTAATTTTGAAACCGCCATATCAGTTAATACCTTTGACTGAGGTTCTGGCTGATATGTACATCTATTATCAGACAGTACATCTCATTTGACGATATGTGTAAGAGGAAGAACAAATGTTTGTATGCATCTGAAGTCTGATTAGTGTACTATGCAGCTAATCGTCAATGTATGCAACGGAGGTGGAAAGAAACTGTCCATTCTACCCTATTGTCTCCTGGGCTAGTTGCCTCATAAGTGGTGCCTTGTTGGTATCACTTGTGAGGTTGAAACCTGTCTTCGGACAGTTGACTGAACAACAATATCAGTTCATAGAGTAACCTCTACACATCAAACAAAATTTTGAACAACAATATCAGTTGATAGAGTAATCTCTACACATCAAACAAAATTTTGAACAACAATATCAGTTGATAGAATAATCTCTACACATCAAACAAAATTTTGAACAATATTAGTTGAGAGAGTAATCTCTACACATCAAACAAAATTTTTAACAACAATATTAGTTGATAATCTCTACGCATCAAACAAAATTTTGAACAATATCAATGCATGGAGTAATCTCTACACATCAAACACAATTTTGAACAACAATATCAGTTGACAGAATAATCTCTACACATCAAACAAAATTTTTAACAACAATATCAGTTGATAATCTCTACACATCAAACAAAATTTTGAACAACAATATCAGTTGATAATCTGTACACATCAAACACAATTTTGAACAACAATATCAATTCATGGAGTAATCTCTACACATCAAACACAATTTTGAACAACAATATCAGTTGGCAGAATAATCTCTATACATCAAACAAAATTTTGAACAACAATATCAGTTGATAATATCTACACATCAAACAAAATTTTGAACAACAATATCAATTCATGGAGTAATCTCTACACATGAAACACAATTTTGAACAACAATATCAGTTGATAATCTCTACACATGAAACACAATTTTGAACAACAATATCAGTTGACAGAATAATCTCTACACATCAAACACAATTTTGAACAACAATATCAGTTGATAGAATAACCTCTACACATCAAACAAAATTTTGAACAACAATATCAGTTGACAGAGTAATCTCTACACACGAAACACAATTTTGAACAACAATATCAGTTGATAGAATAATCTATACACATCAAACAAAATTTTGAACAACAATATCAGTTGACAGAGTAATCTCTACACACGAAACACAATTCTGAACAACAATATCAGTTGATAGAATAATCTATACACATCAAACAAAATTTTGAACAACAATATCAGTTGATAGAGTAATCTCTACACATCAAACACAATTTTCAATCACAATAAGTCCGTCGCTGGTATTACTGTCCCAACCCTAAGCTAAACAAAGGGGTGGAACGAGGATAAATATGAAGCGACGATTTACTTACGCTGACCTAGGTTCAGGTCCGTTCAGAGGCATGCCCCACAAAAGCACATTTCGAGATCATTGAATTCTATGCCGTGGTGTTTAAAATGATATCGTTGGTTGAAATTATTATAGAGCATGTTGGATATTTAAGTTCGTTTAAATCTGGTATTTTAAAACTAGCAGTTTTAATGCATAATTGGTGAAATTTAAAATAAATCCAATAAAATTATTTAAATTCACTGTGCAACACTGATTTTCTCACAAACATGAAATGCATCAACTACCATGTTTTCGGATCCACAGAATACGAAAATAATATATATTTTTTTATCACCTAACATTGTTGACATATTGCTATCGCAACATACAGCGGAAGTGTTTGTTCCTGACGGACGGCGGCCGGCGCTATTATCGCTGATTCTGGGAAACTTTCTCCTCTTTCATTTTAGTAGGTTATTTTACGACGCTTTATCAACATCTTAGGTTATTTAGCGTCTGAATGAGATGAACGTGATAATGTCGGTGAAATGAGCCCGGGGTCCAGCACCGAAAGTGACCCAGTATTTGCTCATATTGGTTGAGGGAAAACTCCGGAAAAAACCTCAACCAGGTAACTTGCCGCGACCGGAAATCGAATCCGGGCCACCTGGTTTAGCGGCCAGACGCGCTAACCGTAACTCCACAGGTGTGGGCTCCTCCTTTCTCGCGGTTTATTACTCTTAGGGGCTGTTAAACCTCTAGAAATGTTCAGGTATACGGAATTCGCTTGTGTCTATAGTGAATGACATGAAGTAGAGTCTTGTAGTACCTCATTCTGTGAAGATCGTTCTTGCATTGTGACTGTGTTCTATTGTGAGTATATCATTGCGATAGTGGAGTGACTTTTCATACAGTGCTGTGTAGCAGAAATAAGATATTACGCTGAAAAATCTGCCATCTGATAGGAGATATATAGAAATTTCTATAATGTCTAAAGTCTCGCTGTTGTAAATGTATTCTGTTATGTATGTGGAGAGTATAACACAAAATGTCAGCGCAGGTATATAACACTTCTATTTGTGAAGGCACGCAATTTATATTTTGGGAACTACAATATATTTGGAGATAAGGATGAATACCGGGCGCCGAACTCCTGCTTGAGTGACTTCAGCCACAAACATGGGTAAAGATTTCATCAGGACATATTAGAAATCGAAAGGCGTTAGAAAGACAAATCACAACAAACATGCTTCCTGATTACTTGATTACTGCTGGCAACTTATCACAGATGTTTCGGAGCCATCTTATCAGCGTAAGTCATCCAGGAAGAAGTTTGAAAAAGGTGAAACATTTTGCCATACTTTACTTTGTTATGTAAAATACAATAATTGAGGGGTATGCCGGAAAAAGGTCGTATTCGTCAATATGGTGAATTGAGATACAGGCAATCTAAGATTTTAAAACGCACCTGAATAAAATGTTATACAGATAGTGAACAAAATAATACATTAAATTAAAAATCTTAGCGAGTATAAATGTTTTGTAGCATTTAGGCAATTTATATTATTAAATTTCCTTATATTTGTACCATATAAAACTTCGGTCTATACGCCCTTTACCCATATAATGATTTGCTTAGGGGATTTAATGTAGATTTCAGATTTAAATTTCACACGGAATTGAAACAAAGATACATTTTATGACATTTATTATCTAGTTCTAAAGTAATTTATATTATTTCAAAAACACTGAGCAGACATTAAGTACGCAAAGCAAAATCTCTGAATATAACAGAAAAAGAAAATCTCCATTTTGTGTGTACATAAATAAATAAAATTTATTCTTTGTATAATCCTGATAACAATAAGCCCAAAAATCTGAATATTGTAACAAATCTGTTTATAGAACATAAAATATTTCCGTCTGAATCTACGAGTTTCATAAGTTTGTTTACTCCTAAAGCAAGGACAATAGTGAACATAAAAAGCAGTCAAAGGAAACAACTGGACTGGCTAAATTGAACTATATGTATTTGCTTAGTCTCTACCAAGAGAAAACACACACAGTACAGTATGCGGTAACGCGCAGCACTAGCTCTACTTGTAGACTGACTGACTAAATCGCGCACGCACGCAGCCCTGTCCTGCAGGTATGTACAGTACAATCAAAACAAAATTTCGCTACTATAATTATTCACTACATTTTAAATCGTTTTCCCGAAGAAGGGCGTAGAGGTCTATCCGCCTTTCTTCCGGCAAACCCCTCAATACTATCATTATTAAAAAAAATATATATGTTTGTTTTAGATAATGTATAATTTGACCAACTGTGGTAACTTTCGAGGAATATCACTTTTGTTGACGTCGTACAAAATTTTGTCCAATATTCTTTTGAGAAGATTAACTCCGTACGTAGATGAAATTATTGGGGATCATCAGTGCGGTTTTAGGCGTAATAAATCGACTATTGATCAGATTTTTTGTATTCGACAGATAATGGAGAAAAAATAGGAGTATAAGGGTACAGTACATCAGTTATTCATAGATTTCAAAAAGGCATATGACTCGGTTAAGAGGGAAGTATTATATGATATTCTTATTGAATTTGGTATTCCCAAGAAACTAGTTCGATTAATTAAAATGTGTCTCAGTGAAACATACAGCAGAGTCCGTATAGGTCAGTTTCTATCTGATGCTTTTCCAATTCACTGCGGGCTAAAGCAGGGAGATGCACTATCACCTTTACTTTTTAACTTCGCTCTAGAATATGCCATTAGGAAAGTTCAGGATAACAGGCAGGGTTTGGAATTGAACGGGTTACATCAGCTTCTTGTCTATGCGGATGACGTGAATATATTAGGAGAAAATACACAAACGATTAGGGAAAACACGGAAATTTTACTTGAAGCAAGTAGAGCGATCGGTTTGGAAGTAAATCCCGAAAAGACAAAGTATATGATTATGTCTCGTGACCAGAATATTGTACGAAATGGAAATATAAAAATTGGAGATTTATCCTTCGAAGAGGTGGAAAAATTCAAATATCTTGGAGCAACAGTAACAAATATAAATGACACTCGAAATTAAACGCAGAATAAATATGGGAAATGCGTGTTATTATTCGGTTGAGAAGCTCTTATCATCCAGTCTGCTGTCCAAAAATCTGAAAGTTAGAATTTATAAAACAGTTATATTACCGGTTCTTCTGTATGGTTGTGAAACTTGGACTCTCACTCTGAGAGAGGAACATAGGTTCAGGGTGTTTGAGAATAAGGTGCTTAGGAAAATATTTGGGGCTAAGCGGGATGAAGTTACAGGAGAATGGAGAAAGTTACACAACACAGAACTGCACGCATTGTATTCTTCACCTGACATAATTAGGAACATTAAATCCAGACGTTTGAGATGGGCAGGGCATGTAGCACGTATGGGCGAATCCAGAAATGCATATAGAGTGTTAGTTGGGAGACCGGAGGCAAAAAGACCTTTAGGGAGGCCGAGACGTAGATGGGAGGATAATATTAAAATGGATTTTAGGGAGGTGGGGTATGATGATAGAGACTGGATTAATCTTGCTCAGGATAGGGACCGATGGCGGCATGTGAGGGCGGCAATGAACCTTCGGGTTCCTTAAAAGCCATTTGTAAGTAAGTATAATTTGATTACAATGGATGAAGTTATTCTAGCAAGAGCATCGAAAAAGGTATCTAAAAACGAAGTATGAATACACAACGATACTCGAAATATTGAGAAAAACTGAACACGTTCTCACAAGAAAGTGTTAGGTGATAGAGAAAAACAGACTTCAGATTTGAAATCAGAGTATGCCAATTAACTAAAATCGCATATTTTCATTTCCGTAAACGACAAAAAGTTCAAATTTGTTGTATAGTGTATTTCATGGCATGTATATCCACACTTCCCACATATGTATTTATAGGATTTCATCTGGTATATTTTAGTGGAAAAATAAGTTTGGGATGATGTTTGAGGTTGAAATAAATAAAGGGAAGTGGGTATTTTAACATTTGGCATCTGTTTAAATTGAGTGTTTTAATACAATTTATTTAGTCTCCACGTGGTAGAATCTGAGATGAGGCATGTGGTCGAAATTATTTCCACGTCTATTTCAGGAAGATGATTTTGTCTTCCTATTCAAATGACAGAATTTGGAGCAATGCCTGTGGTTAAATTATTATGCAATGTGTGTCCATTTTCCACATCTGTTCACATTGAGTGTTTAATGCATTAGTTTAGTTAGTTTGTTGGAATTTGTTTACTTTTCTCGTCTGTTAAATTGGGTGTATTAAATATAATAGCTCTAGTATCCAAAAGTTGGAATTTGACCTAACCAGTGGACAAAATTATTATTTAACTCATATGCGCTTTGTTTTCTAATCTGTACATCTATTTCAATGGAAAGTTATATTCAGTGGTTTTAGTGTGAGACTAGAATATCTGTGGTTGAAATTATTATATGACATTAGGTATATGTTTGCTTTGTTGTTTATATAGGGTGATTTAAATGTAGCACGTTCAGTGTAAAATTCGTGGGAAGTGGAGTGGTGTCTGTTGGTGTAATAATTACAATGCAGCACATTTTGAACACTTGATTTAGTGCAAAATAAACTGTTAATTGTCACGTTGCCAGACAAAAGATGTGACATAAATGAATGAGGTGTATAAACAATTGAACGCTCTTTCATATTTAAGTATAAAATAAAGGGGGTAGCTGGAGGTGGGAGGTGAAATCTAAAATGCAATTAAGCCTGGTTTCAGACTTCCCCTCAATATCTAAATTGCCGTGTTGTTTTGTTTAAATTGAATTCAATTTAAATAATTAGTTATTTAGACTGGGAAGTTTTGAAATGAAAGCCCTGTGTATTAAACAATTACTGGTACATGACTAGCCATAACTCTTATAGCAGAAGCCATAACATAACCTAAATAATATAAACAAGATAATAGATAAAAAATTTAAATAACGATGATGAAATAAACATGAATCCTTTTAAAAGGTAAAATTATTGAAAGTACATGTTGGCAAACAAATGCTAGCGAGGCGATAAAAACCAAATGCTAGAGAAGTGATAAAAATTATAGGATAAGTAGCCATGATTGGTTGAAACACGCCGTTCCGTACCGTTTTAATGGTCAATAGTAATATGACGTAGTAAAAGTACAGGGACATCATTTTATTTTTACTTCCATTTTTATTGTACCTGAGTTTTTGAATGTACTTAACTCCCACTCTTTCTACTAATGAAGTTCAACCGTCCTCCTCACAGATCCAAGACCGCATATACTATCACAGTAGTCTTACGGTCATAGTAAACAGTACGTCCCAAAATATGTTCACGTTTTCCAGTGACGAAAGAGCTTTCAATATTGCATCATTTTCCATTTGCCTACGTCGCATACCGGATTCCCCCACCTGCTTCTATTCGCCTCTCTGTAAATGCTAGTGGCTGGGTTGTCTTAGCTCTTTTCTCAGAACATTAATTTCTGTTAGAAATTGGACGTCTAATTAACATTATACCCATACAATTGTTTAAAATAACTTAAATAAAAGGGCCTCGTTAAGTAATTAACTGTCATATGATTTCCTCCCTTTCTACGACGCTGCAACGTAACCACTTGCACGGACAGTAGATAGCATGTCTCAGTAATTTTATGTTTTCGGATCGGGCAGAAGTGAAGATTGAATGTACAGTACGTAAGGTCTCTTTTATAGAGTACGTACAGAATTATTTCAACATGAGATACTGATACGAAATACGAACCTGGTAATTGGAATTATGTACAATAGTCTATAGTGCGATAATATACACATTGGAACTGAAGCCACCATTTTCAAAAATGTGCTTAAATATCCATATTATGATTATTTTTCAATTTAACTTCATTCTCTATAGTGTACGCTAATGTGCTGTAGACAGTATAATATACACTGCATAATGAATACGTCCGCATGGAAAGCTCAGTTTGTGAGTAAAAACACTCATTGTTAATACTGTACTGTATTTTGATTAAACAAAAACCTAATGAAAATTATCAAACTCAAAATCGCGATATTTCCTAGTTTACGTAAATGGATGAACTACTTTTCTTCCTTCCTATACCTAGTAAAGTGATTTGTTTGTATATTACGCCAGTATCATCTGACTCCAGTCGTGGAAGGGGTAGCAAACAGTGTTTCCGGTTCTTAAGCGTTGATTCAAAGGTATAGCCAGGTTAATACACTGCCGAGCAAAAAAAAAGGCAACACTTGAGTAAATTTGAAATATCAATTTGTAATACAAATTATAACATTTCTGTGTGCTTCTATGGACCTGTTTGTGTTAGGCAAGTGTTAATTCATGTTTTGGGAAGAAAAGTATACCCATTGGGTCGTTTGTGACATCCTCTTTGCCACTTTCTGACCGGTACTGTATATTTATTGCTGTGCCATTAAAATTTACAACGTTAAACCCAAGCAGCTAAAACAAAGTTACAACACTATAGTTTTCTTTTTTGGTAATAATGGAATTCTGTGATATTGAACTCAGTTTTCAACAACATGTAAGAAAGTTAAGATGGCGTTAAGCCCCATGAACGCCGCTAGAGCAGTCCCGTTGGTAGAGGATGACCGCAGTTTACGTTGTGTGGCTCAGGGGGTTGCATACAACTCCGTCGACGGTTTCACGTACAGTGCAAAGGTACAAGGAACTTGGTTCATATTCTCGAAGACCGAGATATGGTAGGGAAAGGTCAACTTCTTGCTATAGATGACCAGTTCTTGCGCCTTCAAGTGCTGCGTAACTGCCACACCACTGCGGTCGAAGCCAGAAATCCACTATAAGTGCGAGATGCGAATGTCAGTGAGTGGACTGTGAGGAGGAGGTTACATGATGCTGGCCTGATATCCAGAAGATCTGCCCTTGGCTCAGAACTTACAAGACAACATCGTCAAGCTCGCTTACAATTTTCAAGGGAACATCAGGACTGGGGTGACAAACAGTGGGGAACAGTTTTGTCCTCAGATGAGTCCCAATTCTGCCTCAGATCCTCAGATGGAAGAGAAAGAGTGTGGAGGACTGGAGAAAGGTATTCTCCATGCAACTTTTCATCAAGGACAGCATTTCAGGGCGGTTCAGTGATGGTGGGGACAGACATCAGTTTGACTGCATGAACGAATCTTGTTTTGTGGAAGATGGGTCTCTTACTGCCCATCGCTACATTGAAGAAATTCTTGGGCAACATGTTCTTGCTTTCGCATCATTTATTGGTGACAATTTCGTGCTCATGCAGGACAATACACGTCCTTGCGTGGCGCGATACGTCCTCCAGTATCTCAATGAAGTAGGGATCCAACTCATGCAATGGCCATCACGCAGTCCTGATCTTAACCCAATTGATCATCTGTGGGGCATTTTAGGAAAAAATTGTCCGTCAACATGCTCCAGATACTCTTCAAGAGCTACGGAGCCATGTATGCGACACATGAGCCACATAACCTAAGCTGCGATCATCTTTTTGCAATATGACTACTCTAGCGACGTTCTCGGGGGTTAATGTTATCTTAACTCTCTTAAATGTTGTTTAAAACTGAGTTCAATATCACAGAATTCCATTATAAACAAAAAAGAAAACTATAGTGTTGTAACTTTGTTTTAGCTGCTTAGGTTTAGGGTTGTAAATTTTAATGGCACGGCAATAAATATACAGTACAGGACAGGAAGTGCCAGAAAGGGTGTCATAAACGACCCAATGGGTATACTTTTCTTCCAGAAACATGAATTAACACTTGCCTAACACAAACAGGTCCATAGAAGCACACAGAAATGTTATAATTTGTATTACAAATTGATATTTCAAATTTATTCAAGTGTTGCCTTTTTTTTTTTTTTTTTTTTTTTTTTGCTCGGCAGTGTATTAGAAATGTTAGTAAAAATAAAATGATGTCCCTGTACAACAGTTATTATTTCCATCAGCGATCAGCTTTTTAATATGCAAAAGCTTTTACGTACAATTTTGGGGATTTGTCTCTATTTCATAGCCACATATCACTTTCAAAGCTTGTAACTATAGTTTTCCTTTCATTTCAAGTTCTGACAAGTAGTGTTTGTCCTATATATGCGTTACAACATAACATACAGAACTTTGCACTGTACTTCGCAACTTTGTAACTATAGTCGTGGTTGTATCTTAAACTACACATTCAATTGTTTCCAGGGCCCATACATCCTACACGTAAGCTAAGTTTCTGTTCGCAACTACACCTCGCTTTAGCGTTCTCTCTTCGCGTAATTTAAGCTTCTTTAAATGTCAGTGCAGAGATTATCCTAAATAAGTAAGGGGTAATTTATCAGCACAACTTTATTAATATCAGACTGTTTTCCAGTTTTATGGTACACGTTTGCAAAATGTCACCATCTCAGCAACTTTCCGTAAAGACATATTTACGACAGGGCTATTATTTTCTCCCTGCATTCAAAATAAGTAATGTGCGTTATAAAACTACCTGAGGGGGTGAGGGCTAACTGTACCTTCACCTCTCCGGGAGTAAGCTAAGCATTGTTTTACAAGGGGTGAGATGAGGAAGTGTAGATAATAATGAGAAATTGTCTAGCGGAGTTTACACAAGTTACTGAAGAAAGATAACTCCCACCCCAGTTTTCTCCCCTCAGTTTCTAGTAGGTTTTTTTTTTTCTCAGGGTTGGGTTCCTCACATCCCTGTTAAGGGTCGAGTTTCTATGTCAGTCTGACAGCGCCCCTGGCGTTGGTGCACGAAAAGATTTACGACAAAACAAAGCAAGAACTGGAAAGTGTAGTTGTAACGAATTCTTTCTCCCTTCGCAGTTTTCAATGTCGCCATTTGCAAGGATTTGTTTTTATTGTATTTATTTTTAACATACTTCCTGCTCAAAAGAAAAGAAAATAGAAGCTGGTATAAGAAAATGCCAAGGCTGTAAATGTATAGCTATCCCGAAAGTAAACACTAAAGCTGCGATGTAACCTTAATAAGCAACGTTGGTATCCGAGTAGGCAGAACACTTGAGTTCAAAACTCGGCCATGGCGGAGTTGTATTTGGGGTGGACAAAGAAAGCAGTAAAGGATTTGCTCAGGGTTTCGTCATTTCTTCTATTTTTATTCCAGAAACACATACTATTAGGTCGTCTCGTAAGTAATGTCGACTTTTTAAATATACTATTTTCTAAAATTTTAACGACTGTCTTAAGTTTTGTAATGCAATTAACACGACGAAATATGAACCAATTTTTAATACAAAACTATAAAGTAGAGGTGATAAAGTTTGAGATTACAGTCCTCCTTAAGCTCTATTGAAAACAAGATTACAAAACTGCTGCCACGGCTCAAAGAATATGTGAAGTCGTGGGTGAAGGTGTCGTTAGTGAGCGTGAAGCACAGCGATGGAGGAGATATTAAAAGAGATTCAACGTCCTGGAAGACCTCAGGTATGAAATATCAGAATACATGCAGAGTTGTGGAAGAAAATACATAAAATGGACACTCAGGTTGTCAGAATAAGTTTGTGTTTCTAAAGACACAATACATTGCTACATTAAGGCGCTTAGAAAATCATACAGAAGTTGTATATTTGTGTCTCATGGATTTGAAAATGAACAGGCTCAACACAGAGTGGATATCTGTCGTCAGCTTATCGCTAATCTCATGAATGACAGATTTATCAGGAGAATTATCACATATGATGAAAATGTTCTATTGTATACTGACTTATTGAGTCTTGAAAGTCCTATTGTATTCCTTTCTTTCTTTCTTCATTTTCTTCCTTCCCTTCTTTCTTTTTTCCTTCCTTCTTTGTTTCTTTCTTTTTTCCTTCTTTCTTTCTTTCTGTACTTATTTCTTTCTCTATTTCTTTTTCCTTTCTTTTCTCCTCCCTCACTTCTTTCTTTCCTTTTTGTCCTCTTTTTTCAGTCTTTCCCTTTTTCTGTATATCTTTCTTTCATTCTTCATGTATTTCTTCCTTTCTTATTTTTTCTTCCTTCCCTTCTTCCTTTCTTTCTTTTTTCTCTCCCTTTTTTCTTTCTTTCTTTCTCTATTTCTTTTTTTTCTTCCTGTCTTTCTTTTTTCAGTCTTAGTGTGTTTCTTTCTTGTTTTCTTTCCCTGTCTTCTTTCTTTCTCCATTTCTTTCTTTTTACTTCCTTCTCTTCTTTCTGTCTTTCTTTTTTTCTGTCTATCTTTTTCCAGTCTTTGTCTATTTCTTTCTTTCTTTCTTTCATTCTTTCTGTATTTCTTTCTTTTTTCTTCCTTCCCTTCTTTCTACCTTTCTTTCTTTTTCTGTCTTTCTTTCTTCGTGTATTTCTTTCTTTTTTTCTTCCTTCCCTTCTTCCTTTCTTTCTATCTTTCCTTCTGTTTGCTTTTTCTTTATGTATTTCTTTCTTTCTTTCAATCTTTCTGTATTTCTTTCTTTTTTCTTCCTGCTCTTCTTTCTTTCTGTTTTCCCTTCTTTCTTTCTGTATTTCTTTTTTCTATCTTTCTTTTTTCTCCCTTCCCTTCTTCTTTTCTTTCTATCTTTCCTTCTGTTTTTATTTTTTTCTTTGTATTTCTTTCTTTCATTCTTTCTGTATTTTTTCTCTTTTCTTCCTGCTCTTCTTTCTTTCTGTCTTTCCTTCTTTCTTTCTGTATTTCTTTTTTCTATCTTTCTTTCTTTTTTCTTCCTTCCCTTCTTCCTTTCTTTCTATCTTTCTTTCTGTATTTCTTTCTTTCTGTCTTCCTTTCTTTTTTTCTTCCTTCCCTTCTGCCTTTCTTTCTATCTTTCTTTCTGTATTTCTTTCTTTCTGTCTTTCTTTCTTTTTTCTTCCTTCCTTTCTTTCTATCTTTCTTTCTGTCTTTCTTTCTTTCCTTCTGTATTTCTTTCTTTCCTTCTGTCTTTCTTTCTCTCTTCCGGTATTTATTTCTTTCTTCCTTTCTTCTTCCTTCCCTTCTTCCTTTCTATCTTTCTTCCTGTATTTCTTTTTCTTTTTTCTTCTTTCCCTTCTTCCTTTCTTTTTATCTTTCTGTCTTTCCAGTTTCTTTCTGTATTTCTTTTTCCCTTTATTTCTGTATTTCTTTCTTTTTTCTTCCTTTCCTTCTTTATTTTTTCTTTCTGTCTTTCTTTCTTTCTGTATTTCTCTCTTTCTTTCTGTATTTCTTTTTTCTTCCTTCACTTCTTCCTTTCTTTCTTTGTCTTTCTTTATTTCTTTCTTTCTGTAATTCTTTCTTTTTCTCTTCCTGCCCTTCTTCCTTCCTTTCTTTTTTTCTTGTCTTTCTTTCTTTCTGCCTTTCTTTCTTTCTTTCTTTCTATATTTCTTTCTTTCTGCATTTCTTTCGTTCTTTTTTCCTTCCTTCTTTTTTCTTTCTTTCGGTATTTCTTTCTTTTCTTTGTCCAAGGTGTCTGCACTGTAAATAGAAATTGTCCCGCACAAATATCTGCCCGCAAAGGAAGGAATTTGATGCGAAGAAAACAGATCTTAGGTAATTTCCTTCATGTCACCCAGGTTGTCTTATTTGGATGCAATCTGCGATGTGAGACAGGTAATTCTGCTTACTTCTAAAAGGAACTAATGCTGAACAATTTTATCACCTCTAAAATATTCATAGTTGTCTCGCAGGATTGAAACCACTATATTTCGATATAGAAACATCTACTGTAACCACTACAGAAATATAGAAAATTGTATTTCGCATTTTTGGAAAGACAAAAGTTATAAAGTAAAAACTGGTGCATTATTATTTGTGAGCAGCAAAGAAGTGGATAATTTATATGTACGGATCCCTTTCAAATCAAAGAGGGAATGTCTGACTCCCACCTTCCATAGATCAATGGTAACGCAACACGAGACAAAAGAAGCCATGATAACAGGGGAATCGTGCCAAAATGCATGAAAAATTGGAAGCAGCGGAGCAGTGGATACGGAAGCTGTTTTTCTTCTGTTCGGTCGATACAAGAACGACCAAGACAAAGCACTGAGGTCCAGTTACTACAGCAACTCAAATGAACAACTCAAGTAACGGCTGTTTGGACAGCCTTCAACTCTTGTGACAACAACTGAAACTATGATCTTTTTACATAATAATTTCTTTATGATTTCAATTCTATAGAGACACAATAGCCAAGATAATATCTGAAATGTAAATAATAATGTACCGAAAGGTATTTCCATTCTTATTACATGTGGTGCAATCTCTAGTTTTATAATTATTGTAAACTGTAATATGGCGTGAATGGTAAGGTCAGTCATTTGACTGCCATTTAGGACAACTCAATTTAAATATTTTGATGTAAATGTCAATACGGTGACACTACAAATTTTATGAGGAGTTCCTAATGATAGGTAGACAAAGAAATTGAAAACATGGTTATTACACAACACAGAAATCCACACCTGTGGAGTAAAGATTAGCGCGTCTGGCCGCGAAACTAGGTCGGGGCAAGTTACCTGGATGAGGTTTTTACCGGGGTTTTGCCTCAACCCAATATGAACAAATGTTAGGTAACTTTCGGTGTTGGACCTCGGACTCCTTTCACTGGCATTATCATCTTCATCTCAATCAGACGCTAAATAACTTAAGATGTTGATAAAGTGTCGTAAAATAACCTACTAAAAATATGTATATGTATATATATATATATATATATATATATATATATATAACACAGAACATAACCCGGACCAAAATCATAGTAAAAAAATTAAAAAATAAATTTAAAAGCTTCCTACGATTACGTCTATTCTGTAAAACATTAAATACGATAATGGAATTAGGATAAATAAATTCAATGTATCATCAGATTTAAATGTGCCTAATGAAAATATATGTCATATACATGAAATAAGGTATAAATATGATAATCTTACAATAATAATGAAGCATTAAAAGAGAATGTATTATTAAGAGGGCAAGCAAAGAGCGAATTTGGGTCAGACATTTAACAATTAACTGCTATAGTGTATAGAAGCATAGGAGAATTTTCCGTAAATATTGTTATTGTTATTTATCCTTCTGTATGTGAGTAATTCCAAACTTGTATTTATTTTATAGAGTTGCACATCCATGTCAAAACACAACTGAATAAAAATACTTTTCTTAAGTATACTGAAACCCCTACATGGATTTTAATAAACACTTCCGACTAAGAATGCAATGTTGTCCAAATTAAAATGGTAAAAACGTTTTTTGACAGAATGTATCTATTACCAAAAATTGTGCTGCCGGAATTAAAACGATGGGGAAAAATGTACACACAAAACGACCATGAACAAAAATGCTGTTGTTCGTATGACTGTAGACAAAACATTATTGTTACCGAATTATGCTGTATATTCTATGCCAATGCTTCCTGTAGACATTTTTATCTGTTCACGACGTCACACACTTGCAGTTGTTAAGGTTACTGCATCATACTCTCAGCATAGCAGTTGTATAACCCAAACACAACTGGTTCTAACTTCCAAATCGTAAGGGATGAATCAAAATAGATTCCATTTTTGAAAATGTCCAATGTATTAACATATTTTATTTGCAATACATCCGACGTATCTTTTACTGCTTAACAGTAGAAAGGGACTGAAATATGTAAAAAGCTACGGAATAATTATTACATATTTCGGTTAGCCTATGTTTAAAGAATGTACAATTTTATCACAGTAATAAATTCAATATCATTTTTGGATCTCTCAACGTTTTCGACATAATTTGGTTCAAATATTTCCCTTTCTCCGTTATTGATCATTGTTTCGTATGTAAATAATAGACTGTCAAAATTTTTACACACAGTGCTATTGAAAACCTAGCATTCTGTATAATAAACTGCAAAATTAAATTAATGAAATTGGTTAGAATTCTATGAAATATGTAAATTTTGTATAAAGAAAATTATGTGTATTAATTTCTATTACGAACTATTATCAAATAAAATACATTATTTAAATCTCTTCTGGGTTACAGTTCACTGAGTTTTATAAATTTTAATTCTTGGTTATATTAATATTTCTTATATTAATGTTATATCCCTCGCGATCCGAAAACCATAATTAATAAATCAATTTAATACCTTACATTTTACTATTTACTTTTAAAAACACAAAATACTTTTTCCCCAGTGGAACTTATTGACTCCTACTTCTACAACAAAGAAAAATTCTGGTGCGAGCGCATTAAATTTTATTCTTGTAGTTCTTAGGCCTATAGGAACAACAATTGTAGTTGATTTGTAATCAGCCGTTAAATTTGTCAACAAATTTTGACCTAGACTGTATTCTTCTATAGAGAATTCCTCAACCAAATGATAAAACCACAATCGATGTTCCAATTCGGTTTCCACTATAGGATCCAAAAGCTCTTCTCTTTGTGTGTAGGTTGCAACTTGGGTGGCATTATGAATGACACAGACTTCAATAAAGCCGGAGACTCTGTGATATAATTAGATTAATCTGGCTACGATAAAACGTGCAGTGGTGACCGCAGACCTCCTTGGTCGGTGATTGTCATGTGTGGGCGACCCTGCGGTGCGCCACGCTCACGAATCAATGCCTCCGCCTGGTAATTATACAGCCACTGCAAACAGGACCTGCCACCAATCCCAGCGTGCATTGGTGTATAATGCAACTGCATCGCAAAGAGTCTCATATCAAAAAGTTTTGCAACTGTTGTAGCAACATTTATTGTCACTAATAGATCTGGTATACAATAAAGCTACAAGCAGATCTCTTTCAATTTAAAGTGATACAAGTTATTTTTTCTAGCTATAGATTACCAGTCTATACTAATAATAAATCTGCAGCCAACATTTTTCTGGTAATTTTCGATTTTCCAAAAATAATTGGTGTTAACATGTATAATTAACCATCCCGAAACCGAAAATCGCTTTTTTTTAATTTTTGTTTGTATGTCTGTCTGTCTGTCTGGATGTTTATTACCTTTTCACGCGATAATGGCTGAGCCGATTTATATGAAAATTGGAATATAAATTAAGTTCGTTGTAACTTAGATTTTAGGCTATATGGCATTGAAAATACTTTATTTAAAAGAGGGATTATAAGGGGGCCTGAATTAAATAAATCGAAATATCTCGCTTATTATTGATTTAAATGAAAAATATTACATAACAAACGTTTCTTTAAAAATAATTTCCGATAAGTTTTATTCTATACAACATTTTGATAGGACTGATATTTAATGAGATAAATGAGTTTTAAAATTACAATAACAATGCCATCTAAGGCGCTGTACTGAAATAAAAACAAATGACTTCGTCTATGAGGGGCCTTGGACAACAACAATCGAAAGCTATGAAACATAGCCTAAGAGAATGTTTCTATGTTTGTATGAAGTAATATCGGAAGATAATTAATTGTTTAATTATTATTTCACCATTGGAAAGTGTAGTTTCCCTAGATGGACATAATTCTACAATCTTATTACAGTAACTTCTGAAACATAATATAGTAAGCAATATAAAGTATACATATTAAAACTAAATGATGTCAATCTTCATTAAACTATGGTTGCATGTAATAACAATTAAGAAACATGTTAAAGGAATTGTCATTGCACCAAATGATTGCTCTCTGGACCAAAATGACCGCATTTTAATTATTTAAATACAATTTAAATTAAGTAACATATTAAACGATTTATCCTTCTATCAAACACGAATGTTCCCTGGATCAAATGTCCTATTTTAATTATGTAATTACTTTATATTTATTTCTAACAGGTGCAGCGGAGCGCACGGGTACTGCTAGTTTCATTCATAAATGAAGTTGAAGATTTCTCATGGGAGTAATGATATTTCAATTCCCAGCATATACGAGTATTGGTAAATTTGATTCCTACAAGTGATTAGAGAAGAACTGTAGAAATTATCATATTGCTCGAAAATAGATTAAAACAATCCTACTTATTTTCAATGAAATATCGATTATTTTTCAAAGGATGAAATAATGAACCAGTGTTTCCAACTTTTCATTAATTGAAAAATATTTATCTCAGTTTACAAAAAATTTTAATAAAATTATAAAACTGATTATTTCTCTATTGCAGCGATGGGCGTTTGAGTGCATTTGCCCTCCGTGCGCACGGGGAATTCCAAGTGCGAGCGCTGTAGTGTGCCAGCAGCTATAACAGATCTTACAGCTTTAAATGAGCTAAATTTAGGGCTTCAGGGAAAAGAAATTCTTAATACTCAATTTGCAGATAGAATTGCAGCTTTTAAGGAGAAATTGCTGTTATGGATACGTCAGATGCAAAAGGGCGAAATATATCATTTCCCATCCTTATCTAAGCGCATAGAATTTTGAACAGTGAAAATTTCTAAATGTACGCATGTATTCTATCCGGTCTATTAGAGGAATTTACATCAAGGTTCCACGATTTAGATTGCCTGGAAATGGATTTGCGTATTTTTGCTACATGTTCCGATTCCAACTGATTATTGATAACGTCCCCCCTTCATTATAGTGTGAATTGATTGACCTGCGATGTGATCGAGAGATGCGAGCGAAATATGATTCAAGGTCGAGTCTTATGCAGTTTTATGACGGATTCTCAAGAGGACGGTTTCCCATTCTGCATAAGCTATGTGAGAAAGTTTATTTGGTTCCACTTATAGATGTGAACAGTTATTTTCTATTACGAAAATAAACAAATCTCAAACATGAAATGATGGGCTTTTAACGGCAGTTCTTCGCATAGCTTGTGCTAATACAGTTTCTCCAAATCTTGAGAAATTGAGTAATATGAATTAATGTGCAACAGACATGTTTTGTTTTGTGTTTAAGGAAGTGTCTCATTACTTTGTGTTCTTATTTAGTTTGGTATATTAACATTTTCTTTTGAAACATACAGTACGTACCGCAACTTGAATAAACCGGTTTTCGTGCACTCTATAAGCACACTTCTCTCGTAGTACACCGTGCAAGCACAGAGTGCATAATTCTGCCCAACCCTGCTCTATTTTTTTTATTTTAGTTGGTTATTTTACGACGCTTTATCAACATCTTAGGTTATTTAGCGTCTGAATGAGATGAAGGTGATAATGCCGGTGAAATGAGTCCGGGGTCCAACACCGAAAGTTACCCAGCATTTGCACATATTGGGTTGAGGGAAAACCCCGGAAAAAGCCTCAACCAGGTAACTTGTCCCGACCGGGAATCGAACCCGGGCCACCTGGTTTCGCGGCCCTGCTCTATTGCATCTTGTACACATAATACCTGCCAAATAGTGAGGAAACAAGTTAAAGTTTTATGTTACTTTTTCGTTGTCAGGATTTGTAAAAACAAATTTATACTTGATCAAATGCTCAGAACATTGGATGCTTTCCATTAGTTTTCTAATGTGTCAGTAAACATCTGTGATGTTATTAACACTCTTATCTGAAATGTTGATAGTTTTTCAGTTTTTGTATATGCTGCAAGTTCATAGTTTTAACTTTTCCTGTGCAGAGAATACAATATTTTTTTTTTAGAATTACAATTAGCCACGAAATCCCATGAAGGGCAAGGGCCTCCTGACTATGCAGGGTGGCTTGTCAAACGGTTCCCGGTTAGCCACTCCGGGAATGATGGTCACTTTTGTAATGTCACATCTGAAGTGTCCACTGTTCACTAGTCACTGTTTAGGTTGCAAGTCACATTGTGATTATTTTCCATTGTTGTCGGTCTTTCGCTGTTAGTAATGTACAAATTCCATTTCTGAAGATATTTTCTGCCAAAGTCATGTTCAGTTAACAGTCTGGTGATAGTTTCTGCTGTCCCACTGCTGTGCTTCCAGAATTAGGAATCAAATTTATATTTGTTTAATTTCGCACCAATATTTATTTTCACGAACTTTTTTATTACTATAATGTTCTCCATTTATAGTAATTCTAAAATTGTTTTACTGAATACGAAATTTCAAATTAAATATTTGTTGGATTGTATTTACTTTTTTGCCAAAAATTCTGCTTCTTCATTTCAATTCAATCTACAATGGAAATATATCCATTGGAAAACCATTATTTTTATCTATTTTGATATCTAGATATGACTTTTTATGTATTAGTCTCTATATTTAATCATATGCATTTATGAAACCCACAAACAGCGCAAGCAGTGTTTCTTTTCTATCCAACGCATCCTTAGTATTTTGGCTATTTAGTTGTTGACTTGTAGAATGTTGTTTTCGAAAAGGAGCTTAATGTTCTGAAAATTTTTAGCTATAAGGTGTCAATTAAGTCTAATTGAAATCAAGTTTTTCATTGGTTAGAGATTGAGAAATGTAACTATAAATACCTTCAGGAGACTATTACTTGATTTATGATTGTTTTATTCCATTTTGAAGGAGCTTCTGTTTACAGAATTCCATTACCTATTTTCAGGAATAATTTTAGAGCACGAGTTCCAAGTTGTTTAAAAATATTCAGTTATAATGAAATCAGTACCTGGAATTTTTATATTTCATTATAGATATAGCTTTTAAAGAGTGAAATCTAAATTTTCAGTCGATGATGTAACTTTTTGTTTTCCTTTCTCAATTATCTTTTCATTGTAAATGCTTTGAAAGAAGTTCTGCAGAAGTAAAGTTTTTTTTTTTTATGAAGGAGATACAATATCATTATCGTCGAACATATACATATAAACGGCTATATCTCCGGTGATCGGGCAAAAGGGCTTAAGTAATTACTTTTTGTGATGTAAGATTTCCTTCTTTAAACCAGTTTCCTAAAAGAGATCCTAAAACCCTTAATGTCAACAATAAAGAAAATCATGAAATTGCCCAAATATGTTAATATTATATTATATAATTTAATTGTAGCTGTAATTTTTTATTTTAGTTCCTATTTTATTTTCTATATTCCTCTTTTATTAATAATATATTATATTATATAATTTCATTTTAGCTGTAGTTTAATTTTAATTCCTATTTTATTTTATTTTCTATATTCCTCTTATAATTATAATATATCTGAACTGCGACCGAACACAAGCGATGCTCATTCGGTCCTCATATTTTGTTAATATTATTGTATCTTCTTTTTATATTGATTGTGTTATTTTATTTCTATTTCTATTGTAATTATATTCTGCAGTCTAGTGTATTATATGTTCTGTTCTATATTATTATATAAATTTGTACTTGACCATGTTATGGCAACTTCCGATGCATTTGAAATTTGAAAACTTGAAATTTGAAATAAATGTCACTTTTCGGATTTATAGCAGTTGTTTAAATCTGTAAAAAATTTCTCCTGTAAATTCTGTATAGAGTGACTTAAGCCCTTTTGCCCGTCCACAAGAGAATTAAAATACATACACCCACATATATTTAAAACGTAAAAGTAAAGTTTCGCGAACAATTTCAATTTACTCTGCGTAATTGGAAAGTAAATTAAATAATCCTGCACTAACACTGAGGCTAATAAATTCATTGGTTCATTGAGTAGCAGTATTCAACAAACCCAATTTGCATGTAGGCCGTAATTGTGAACTGTTAGTGACAGCATTGCATTTACGGAGTAGATTCTGTTTGTAAAGGACAAACTATCAACAAGTGAAATCTAAAATCTAATGCAGGTGTGAGTAATAAAGCCAATATACTTTGTCGATGACGTATTGATTGACAGTTGCTATAGGAACAGTCTGCAATAAAGTCACTTAGTGGTTTAAATTATATTGTTAGAGAAACTGATATGAAACTTCTTTCCCAGTTTAATTAAATTGAAGATAAATTGAATCGCTAAATATGAAAAGGGAATAAGTCACAGTTTTGACAAAAATGAGTTAAGACTGCAGTCATACTAATTTAGGTACGTTCTTTCATTCTGCATGAAAAAGGAACAGATCCCGCATCTCCTTACTCTATATTTCAACATTTTAGTTGTCATGTTTACTTTGAAAAGAAGCTTAGTCCACGACTTATTCCCTTCTCATAAGGAATTCAAGTTTGTTGTTCCTGCCATCTAGAGAAAAAAATATGTAACATGAGTAAAATGGCGTCAAACGATGAAAATAGTACTTCTTCATGTCCTGCAAAACGCAAGAAAGGTTTTGTAAACAATGATCACTACATGCAAAATCGAATAAAAATGGCTAAAGTCAGCGGTTTATGATATGTAAACCTCATCCGGCGCCGTAGCGAATTTTGCTCCTATAATATTGTTACCATAACAGATGTATTCTGTAGGACCAAAAAATAATAATCTTTACGTAGATCCTTCGAGCAACAGTACATATTACTGCGGAATCCCGGCCACCAAGTCACTCAACTGAGTGCGCTCCTTGTATAATGGCAGTTGACTTAATATAAAAAAATGTCAGCATACATGCCCAAGGCCACAAAGGGAAAAACACTGGAGGAGAGGGGTTCGATCCGGTGCTGTGGATTGAACTTCGGCATAGCTCATTGGTGAGAGCGCTTGGTACGTAGAACCAAGGATCCGGGTTTGATCCCCGGCGCCAGAACGGATTTTTTTCCTCTAATATTAATTGAATAATGGAGATAACGATACATTTTCTTTAATATTTGTACAATATTTTCCTTAGATATGAAAGGGAAACAAGTCCCCACACAAAATATTTTTGGTTTATATAATAACCGAAAGCGTTCAATGTTTCTATGTGCTACACTCTACTATTGTTCATAAATTGATACACAATAAAGCTTTTGATTTGAATAATGGAGATAATTTAATATTTTTACAATATATTTCGTTATATATGAAAGGGGAATAAGTCCACACCCAAAAATTGTTTCTATAGGGCAGGATAAATTGAGAAATTTACTTTTGTTTTACATAAATATCTTGTGTAGTCATGATTGGTTCATAGAAATATTTTCGATGCAATTTGTTTATATTTCGTTGTGTGGAGAAGTTATTTGTGTTTTTCTTAAAACTAACTGAAGTTGACTTATTCCCTTTTCGAATTTAGTGATTCAATTACTGTTAATTCTGCAAGATAACATTTTGTATAACTTAATAGACTGTAATTACTAAGGTCCGGATAAAGTAGATGTACCATGATAGACTGTATAGCTATATAGGACAGGGCCTTGACTTGCTTCAGACTAATTGTGAGTAAATACTACTCACTTTCATTAGCTAAAACTGAACCTGGTGGAAAGGGCGCTCCCCATCTCCTAGCTAAAACATCAGTGAATAGACAGTGCGGCCGATAGGAACTGAATATTCGTCGTCACTACTGGCGGCTGTGTGGCTATGGCGCGACGTCACATTCTTAGTCTTAACATGACCAAGAATGAACAAGTTTATATGTAAATTCACGTTTAACAATTTCTTTGTTTTTAGAATTTTGAAGATTATTTATATTAGGCGATTGTCATGATGGTCATGACTAGACTAAGGTAACTCCGATTTGCACCGCGGCTTGTCTTTCTCGTCGGCTGGGGGACACGCGATAACTAGTTCATGATTTTGAACAAAATGCACGGACCTGATGCAGCTACTTTATCAGAACCTTACATATCTATGACATTACTAAACACAGAAATTAATTTATTATAAATGTTTCTGTCAACTTTAGACCAATTAAATTTTTTCATTATCGGAAGTAACAGAGTATTAATACTATCCCAATTTTGCCTTTAATTGGAATATTTCTGATTGTTTCTTAACAGATTTTCCAAACAATATTTTCCACGAAATTATAAACTGCCCGGTCTCTAGATTTCGTTCTTGGAAGTAAGAAAGTTTTTGTATTGTTATCGTTCTTTGGCGATATAAATAATATTCAAATTATATTTCATATTCTTTTATCGTTCTTTAGCGGTATAAATAACATTGAAGTTATAATTTGTATTCTGTTATTGTTCTTTTTATCGATATAAATAATATTCAATTTATAATTTATATTCTGTTATTTTATTTTATTGGGTTATTTTACGACGCTGTTTCAACATCTCATGTTATTTAGCGTCTGAATGATATGAAGGTAATAATGCCGGTGAAATGAGTCCGGAGTCCAACACCGATAGTTACCCAGCATTTTCTCGTATTAGGGTGAGGGAAAACCCCGGAAAAACCTCAACCAGGTAACTTGCTCCGACCGGGATTCGAACCCGGGCCACCTGGTTTCGCGGCTAGACGAGCTGACCGTTACTCTACAAGTGTGGGTTATTCTATTATCGTTCTTTAGCGATATAAATAACATTCAGGTCATCATTTGTGTTCTGCTATCGTTCTTTAGCGATATAAATAATATTCAAATTATCATTTATATTGTTATCGTTCTTTAGTGATATAAATAATATTCAAGTTATCATTTATATTCTGTTATTTTTCTTTAGCGATATAAATAATATAAATTCAATGTTAAGTTTGAGACAACACAGCTGTGTAATAATAGGCTTAGGTTTTTCTTTTATATTATTACATTATACTATCCCGTAACACAGAATGAAGAGTAGTGACGAGGATTTGAACCTGAAACGTTGACATCTAAATTTCGACGTTCTTTGGACTGAGCTGCGGGGGCACGAGTAAAGAATCATATGCGAACTAATTGGCCTAATCCCCCTCCTAGACGTCCTGATGATTTGTGGAAACTCGTCCAGGATAGCTGGAATGCCGTGGCTGAGAACAGTTACTATTTGAATAAACTAGTCGATTCCATGCCCTTTCGACTGCAAGATGTAATCGAGATGAGAGGAAGATGGAATAAATATTGAATCCTGGCTTTTGTTTTTAGTTTACTTTTAATTGTTTAAATATTCTAAGGCAGACGCCAGTAAGTTTGCTTTGTTTATGCCACAAAAGATATTTATGTTGAGAACAAAATATTTCTTTCCATTTGCAGTCATAATTTCATAATAAATAATGATAAAGTCATGACATAGTACATTCATGAATCTGGTATTAATTATTAAAACAGTTATAAAGGAAACATGAACAATTATATTTTCTCTCTATTTAAAAAAAAAAACATAAGCACTAGGTTGTTTTCGAACGCACGACCTCATGAAAATCAGCCCGGAACGCTATCACTACGCTACAATAGTAACATACAAAACACTTCAATTATAACTATAGATAACAGGCCACGTGGTCCAAAAATATGGAACATCGTCTAACTCCGAATTGCAGCGAAGAGACCCGAAGGGAACTTTGCTTCCAGAGAGCGGTCACTTTTTATTTTGACAATCGTACGCTATATGGCATGTACGTCATTATTCTCTCTTCCTCCCAGTATGACGGAACACAATGAACAGTTGATGTAAACAGCAAGCAGTTCATAACCAAAAACTTATGGAATGTGTGAATATTATCATTACACTCCCACTACCGTCCCCCTATTCCTGCACCAGAATAAGAAAATTCCATGGATGTATTACTAAAAGGAATTTTGTAAATATAAATTAGATCTGCTTGTAGCTAGAGGTTATCTTTGAGATTAGATCTGCTAGTGGCAACACATTCCAATGTTCTCGTTTCTCAGCTCTGGTTGCTTCTGATCGGCAGCTCGGAATAAAATTACAGCAGAACAGAGTGACTCGTTACGAATTTGTGCAATGTCGCTGATTTTTAAACAGCGTCAGCAGTCGTTCGAATTTTCCAGAACTCTGAGTACATGTCTGCTTATTGTCCGATTCCGCATGGGAAATTGAGAGAAAAGTGGAGGAGTTGGGATGAAGACAAAGTGACTGGGTGGATAGCAGGAGCCCTAGAGAATATTCGTACCGCCTTCAGGAATGTGCTTGGTCTACGCCTTCCGAGAATGTTACCCTCTAATCTTGAGCTTATATTACATAGCCTTCTGAAATGGAGACAGAGTATAACGGAGATATACACAAGAAGCCACGTTCATAGGGCCGAAAAAGTAACATTCCCCAACATGGCAAAGAAAGGAAGACTCATGTCATGGTTTAACATATTGTTAGCATTCATACTAAGGAACTTCATATAGCCTAGAAACTTTTATGTACTCCTACACAAGAAAAAAAAAAATGAAACGGAAAAGTGAAGCATCTCTCTTCCCACAAGGAAGAAGAAGAAGAAAAAAGGCGAACTTCAGTAGAATCTAGTATTTTTTAAATTTTAACTCTTAAGTAGTCACGCGGGGAATTGTCAACACCCCAATCAGATATATGGAGCTGTTAACTACTGAGTAAGCCTGTACTCCTGAAACTTTCAATATCTTTCTTAGAATTGGTAGGGAAACAATAACCGTAAACATGTTTGAAATAGGAATTCGCATACTGGAGATAATAACGATTTAAGTAGTTGTTTGAACTAGGAATTCGCATAAATGGTTGTTTGAAATAGAAATTCGCATACTGGAGATAGTAACGGTTTAAGTGGTTGTTTGAAATAGGAATTCGCATACTGGAGATAATAGCGGTTTAAGTGGTTGTTTGAAATAGGAATTCGCATACTGGAGATAATAACGGTTTAAGTGGTTGTTTGAAATAGGAATTCGCATACTGGAGATAATAACGGTTTAAGTGGTTGTTTGAAGTAGGAATTAGCATACTGGAAATAATAACGGTTTAAGTGGTTGTTTGAAATAGGAATTCGCATACTGGAGATAATAACGGTTTAAGTGGTTGTTTGAAATAGGAATTCGCATACTGGAGATAATAACGGTTTAAGTGGTTGTTTGAAATAGGAATTCGCATACTCGAGATAATCGGTTTAAGTGGTGTGCGGTGAAGAAGTGTTACAACAATGCTCCTATTGTAAATAGTGACAGTGACTAAACTGACCACACTTATCTAACAAATAATAACAATGGGTGTTAAATAGTCACTGTGCGTACAGAAAAATCAATTCTCTGGAAAGGAAGACAAAAAGTAAATTATGATTAGGAGTGAACAGACGTTCAAATAATACATGTGAACCAATATTGAAATATTACCATTACTGTACATTAATGATAACATTGTGATAGGTATTAAAGTATTTCATATAGTTGTACAAATAAAAAAGAGCGATATTTTAATTCCTCTCTTAAAAAATAGCCCATAAGAATCCATTATATTTGGGGTGTCAGCAACAATCCGCGAGACTCTTAATGTTCCAAAGTAAGGCGCGACTGCTTAAGAGTTAAGTAGGACATAGCCTACATCATAAATAGACATCTATGTAGTTAATTTTACTTTATACGTTGTTTGTTTTGTTTACTAAACTGTCTGAAGACAGGTTTGAACCTCATAAGCAGGGTTTGGTTACTTTGATGTAGGCTACATGGTTAATATTAGCTTCGCTGTGCGAATGACACCTGTTCAAGGCTGAAATGGGACCACCTCCACTCTTAGTTTCATAGACCTATGTTTACATCTGCTTATTCATATAGGTACTGAACAATGAATATAGTACACACGTACAAAATACATACATTGTCACGTGGATTTAATAACAAAATAAATATTTATTTACAGTCAACTTATGGACAACAGAAGATTATTCTCATCCTCGTTTGGTCTGATTGCCTGGTTAGGTTTTCTCCGAGGTTTTCTCCAACCATAAGGCAAATGCAAGGTGATCTGTTGGCGAATCCTCGGCTTCATCTCATTACATCTCGCCAAAAAATTGTAATCTTGTAAAAGTTTGACTTGTTCCACATTTTAAAGCTTCATTGTTAATGTAAGAGCTATAAAGACAATAACTGAAATGAAAAAAAAAAAGAAAATGAAATGCATTTGCATTCTATATAGACTACTTTCTGTTTCATAATATATTTTATGCTCGAACATGCCGAAATGTAGTAATTATACATCTGGTAGGAGCCCTTTAATGCACCTCATTAAAGTACACGTATTCATTAAAGTTCAGGTGTTCAGCCAATGACAAGTCACCTTTGTACGTTGCAAAATCGCAAGTATCGATTATTATCGGATATGCAATCGAAAGATAATTAGTGAAAAGTGACGGAGGCTGTAAATCCAATACTGTCACAGAAGGTTATGTTCTTTTACTATAATAATTAGCGTTAATTGTAAATAATATTCAAATAAATTCAATTTGTCATCTCGTTTTCCAATTCTAAATCAATTTCCAGGCTATATCAGACTAATGTTCATCCTATTCTGTATCAAGGTCAATGACATTCGGCCTCGGAAAAAATCAATACTTTCGCGTCTGCGCACATCTCACAATTCAGGTCGGTTCGCACATAACCATAACATGGCCTAATTTTGAATAACTTCAAGTTAGAAATATGGTCGAGCATAAAAAGTCGTATGAAACTTGCCTATAATGGTAATTAAGACCTCGTATGAAAATTATGAAACAAGCGCAAGCGAGTTTCATAAACAAACATACTTGCGTCTTAATTACTACCATTATAGGCTCGTTGCATAATGTACTATTCATTTAAAAAGTAAAAACCGATGCTCATTATGCTTCTCCTACTGTATTTACAGAATTTTGAATATTTAAATTTGCATTTTTTTTTAAGAAAGTGTAGGTAACTCCATGTGAACCAGCCTTTATAGGAACACAGAGTAATTTGAAGTCAAAAAATGTATCTTACACCTAAAATCAACTGATGGAAATTTTCCTAATTTTTAGTTTGGATAAATAATACTATTTTTATAACGAGAAAGAACCAAACTTTTAATCGCAACAAAAATAAGCTTGCAAATCAAGATTTCAGGTATAACTCCCTGTAAAGTTGATTTGAATAATTTCGAGGGAAAAATTGTTCCGGAGCCGGGTATCGAACCCGGGACCTTTGGTTTAATGTACCAACGCTCTACCACTGAGCTACCCGGGAACTCTAACCGACACCGATCCAATTTTTCCCTCTATATCCACAGACCTCAAAATGGGCTGACAACCGTCAAGCAACCAACTTCGAGTGCACACTAACTCTGTGCGACTTAAATTGTGGTTTTCTGTTAACGAACAGTGTATTATGCAAATCAATATTTCAGGTATAACTCCCTGTAAAGTTGATTTGAATAATTTCAAAATAAGCTTTCTAAACATTCAGACATTTGTAATAATAGCTATATGATTCTGCATCAGATGAAAGCTAAGCATATTACAAACTTCTACATAAAGCTATTCAATGTATGGTATAGTCATATATGGCTTTGAAAATGAAAACGATTTCCTGCAAATTACTTCGGAGGTTGTTTCAATCATGGATCAAATTTATCAGAAAGCACTGGAATATCATCAGCTAGTCTCCGTACTCATAAACAGGACTAATTCGATATTTACGTAATATATCTAATTAACATGCCCTTGTATATATTGCTTAACATAATATTTTGCTAACAGTTTCCAAATAACATCATGGCTGTATTAATGTATAGGTCCAGTTTAAAATCGCAAACAAACATTCCCATCAGACATTACGCTTATTTATCATAATTATAAGCAAATACGTCAAGCTAACTACATTTTATTGCACGAATGTAAAAACTATTTTCCGAGCTTTAGTGGAACACAATGCCACTATTTCATTTCGCACTTCATTATATCAACTTTAGCAAATTTATTATTTGCAGCGAGAACGCAAGCTTTGTTTTCAAATACGCCCCAACCATTTATTAAAACATGGCTATGGCCTCTTTTTTATTTGAAACCGTAATCGGTTGTGTCGCGAGTGAACACAATTGCGCCATCCACAATTAGTTTTAATACAACACTAGCCCCATAAACGAATCACAATCATCAACTATGTTACTCCCTGCTGATGAAAATGAGCCCGCAGGAAATACGTCAATTAAAATCAATCGGCGCTCGTTGTCCCTTCGCAATTCAGTTCCATCCAAAATGTATTGCCCTGTTTCCGATGGAAATGCTTATTACACCATTCCCGTCGCCACGGTGAAATAATGACAGTCTTTCTGTTAGGTGAACATCCAATACAGACAGTGGCGGTTCCTCGAGGGAGAGAAGGGAGGAACGTCCTCATCACATTTTCTTCTTTTGAAAGTAAATACCAAATAAAATATGTGCCTTGAAATTCGAGGAAGATTTGATAATTTTTAAGTTCACAGCTGTAAGAAAAACTCGGTTGATCGAGTTTTAAAAGACGCGCGCTCATGTGCTGCTAGAAAACTGTGAGAAAGATGCGAGATTGTTTGTGTTGAGGAAAGGCACTCCTTTCCTCCTCTACTGCAGTTAACACACATAGACAACAGCGCACTAGCGGCCAGAGAAAGAAGCAGAGTATTAAAGCAAGTAAATGAACGGATACGGAGGAGATCCTCCTCTGAATCAGCGCATGGGCGGGAAATAGAAACCGACTGGTCGTACAGCAAGCTCGCTACCGCTGCCATCTAACGATCTTGCATTCAACTAGACTATAACACATCTAGGAGGAGACATAACAAAAACAGTTTTAACGCAACGCTATGAAAGACACCATGTATACTTTTTTCTAATTATAAATAAAAAATATTATTCATTGCACTTTATATAGGCTTCTATTCATAGTTTGAAACTTTCGTGGACATTTGAAAGTTAAAGTCCGGTTTATGTAAAACAAAAAGGAAGTAGTTCTACGTAGTTGGCACCTGAAATCCATTTCTATTCATTCTGTACTAGACAGGGCAACAGCCAAGTTGTCAGTTTTGTACAAATATGTTTGGAATTTAAAGTAGGTACTCCAAACTAGGATACATTATTTTTAACATAAAAAATTAATCGGCCACCGGCAGCTTTGAACAATAATGGTAGTATGACTTTACAAGAACTGACATTCTTCAAAAGTACGTGATACTGAACTTGTAAAATGTACATGTGGCAACACAGACCACGTGAGTGGATGCAGTGTTCTCGCTTTCCTCAGATTATTTCCCATTTCCGTAAAACAGTTCCGATTACGTGTTAGTAGCTAGTCTCTTACAACACATGTGATGCTGTAGTGTGCTAGACAAATGCTGCGAGGTTGTGCATTTCCTTGTAATTGTTCATTTGTGCAATTATTCAACAATGAATGGAAGTGAAAACATATTTTGGAAAATTTAGGAAACTCAGTTTACAAGAACAGATTATTGCTATGCAGAAGGGAAGGCCAACCCCAACGCTACCTGGTCTTACATGTATGCATGTAGGCTAATTTGTAGCATGTTTCATTCAAGAGGGTGTCATTTCGTGCTGTTAACTTCTTTCCCCCTCTTAAGAAATACGCAGGAGCCGCCACTGAATACAGAGTGCTTCAGAAGCAGTAGTAATTAATTTAGGAGGTGATAGTAGGGACAACTTCCCAGTAAAAAAGTTCATATAAATACGTGCTTAATACTCAATGGGTGCGGAAATAGAGCTGTTTGCAATTTACTCATAAAAATTCTCGCATAAGGTATGAAAGAGAGATGAATGACTTGTTACTTGCAATGATTGACTAAAAGCCTTACAAAATGTATGAAGGAGTAACATGATTTATTGACTGAAAGTATTAGAGTGAATCGGGAGGAGATGACTATCGGGGGAAGATGTTTATTTCTTTGTAGTTTCACATTCTTCCAAGAGAGAACACCAGCGCATATCTTCATGATCACTGAGACAGTTGGATGTCTGTAGAGTGGAAGATAACTCATTTTGCCACGTGTTCTTGATGTGAAAAGAAGAAAAGCAAGAAGATAGCTCATTTTCTGCTATAAAATAACTGCAAAGGTATGTTAAAATTTTAATACATCCTTGAATTCGTAATAACTGTCAAACCTTTGTAATGGATATTATAGTAAAGGTTCTAAAGTTTGTGTTGTTCACAACCAACGACCTTGTTCCGCCATTTTAGGTTGCGTCACAGCACTAGGCATCTTACGCCAATACTTGGGGAAGATGAATAAATATGGGAAATGCCTGCTATTATTCGGTTGAGAAGCTTTTGTCATCTAGTCTGCTGTCAAAAAATCTGAAAGTTAGAATTTATAAAATAATTATACTACCGGTTGTTCTGTATGGTTGTGAAACTTGGACTCTCACTTTGAGAGAGGAACAGAGATTAAGGGTGTCTGAGAATAAGGTACTTAGGAAAATATTTGGGGCTAAGAGGGATGAAGATACAGGAGAATGGAGAAAGTTACACAACGCAGAACTGCACACATTGTATTCTTCACCTGACATAATTAGGAACATTAAATCCAGACGTTTGAGATGGGCAGGATATGTAGCACGTATGGGCGAATCCAGAAATGCATATAGAGTGTTAGTTGGGAGGCCGGAGGGAATAAGACCTTTGGAGAGGCCGAGACGTAGATGGGAAGATAATATTAAAATGTATTTGAGGGAGGTGGGATATGATGATAGGGACTGGATTAATCTTGCTCAGGATAGGGACCGATGGCGGGCTTATGTGAGGGCGCCAATGAACCTCCGGGTTCCTTAAAAGCCATAAGTAAATTTAAAAATTATTAGCTCTAATGGCCTCAAATTTTGCACAGATTATAGCATTGTATGCCTGTTTATGTAATCAAAATTTCACAATTTTGGATGAAAATTGTGGAAGTTTAAAATTCATGTGTGTCCCCTTCAAACAATGTACGGAAATTGCAGCAAATGATAAAACCACAATAAGAAGTAGGCCTACTAACTGACAGAATTTCCTATCTACAGAACCATGTGTATAAAAAGCTAAGTGGACAGACTGTTGAAGAACAAGCCAATTACCCAACTAGGTACAGCAGTTGACTGTGAAAGAAATGTCCCAGATAAGCTTATGAAAATCCAGGCATGATATTTAGCCTTCAGTCCTGCTAAATGCGAACCAGCACGTCAACTGTTGCAGGCAAAAGTCAAAACTGACAGCCACGACATGGCTCCAGTTAATTGCTTCATAAATTACCGACCACGCCCCCCACCCTTAACATGCTTCGACAGGGGGGGGGGTGCCCCTAAATGTGCCCCATGATAAAGCTGTGCCACACGCAGCAACATCGACAGATTGTCTTCACCTCGTCGGTACAGAAGTGAGTACATTATTTAATGACACGTTTCGTGCTTTCAAGCTATAAAATCAGTATATGCGCTATAGCCGGAAGGTATATAAGAGTTTAGTAGAATGATAAAAAGGACATAACTTACGTTAATATCGAAAACAGATAACATTTGCCGCCAACAATAATGTCGATATTATTAGGGTAAGTAGAGAGGAATAATTTCAGTACTTTATAGACACAATTATCATATTATTTTTAATATACATAAATGACTGTTAAAAATGAATTTAGGGAAATATAAATGCCATTTTTATTCATATTCTGATAGCAGTTAAGGCTGGTTCACAATAAACCGGAAACTGAAACGACAACGAGAACGAGAACGGAAATAATGTTAAAATAAATGTATTTAAATGTGAGAGTACACAATAGTTAACTGTGAATCCTCACATTTAAATACATTTATTTTAACAATATTTCCGTTCTCGTTCTCGTTGCCGTTTCCGCTCCCGGTTTATTGTGAACCAGCCTTTATCCGTGAAGAGATGAAGGAAGGATTCAAGACAATGACGGAGGAAAACGAACAGAACTTTCCAGTTAATTAATATAGATATCGGTAGAAGTAAAGAAGTAAATCTTAGAAAGTGACGTACGGAAGTTTTTTTTAAGTAGGTTATTTTACGACGCTTTATCAGCATCTTAGGTTGAGATGAAGGTGATAATGCCGGTGAATGAGTCCGGAGTCCAGCACCGATAGTTACCCAACATTTGCTCATATTGAGTTGAGGGAGAACCCCGGAAAAAAAACATCAACCAGGTAACTTGCCCCAACCGGAAATCGAATCCTGGCCACCTGATTTCGCGGCCAGGCGCGCTAATCGCTACTCCACAGGTGTGGACTGTACGGAAGTTCTGAAAGATGATGTTAGTGAGGGTCGTTACAATTTTTAGATAGTTTATTATGACTGTTACTTGAAGTTAAGAATGGATTATCAAACTAAAGTGAATTTGATATTCATGTCAATATTAACACGATTATTATAATGATGTGCATTAGGAAGAAAAGAATTTCTAGGAGTAAAACCGTGTGAAGTGTTAAGTGTTAAATAGGAAATGTTAGTACAGTGATTTTAAATAAAAAAAAGCAGTTAAAATTTAAGAACGATATTTTGAAAGAGTAATAATGATCAACATAATATAATATCGTAAAGTATAACGAGTAAGATGGGATGTAGAAAGATCGTAATTATATATAAATTTATGTTAGTAAGAATAGAATGCAGGAGGAACGTAGCCTAAGTGAAGTGTGGAACTAACAGCTGGTAGATATTTAAGATTAATAAGGAGGAATTGACTGTTTTTAGTTAAATTAATAGCGGAAGTAGAGGAGTTATTAATTAAATAAACTGTCGGGATTGCATACTAATTGTAGGTACAATGTAATAGAAAGTTATAGTGGAATCCGTCTACAGAAATGTGGTGGTACACCATAACTTTTATAAGTGTTGATAACACAAATAAATAAATAAATAAATAAATAATAATAAATAAATAAATAAATAAATAAGTAAATAAATAAATAAGCAAATAAGCAAGTAAATAAATAATACATAAATAAATAAATAAATAACTAAATAAATAAATATTCTGATGACTCAGATGTAATTTTTAGCGGTGTAATCTGAATAGTACACAGGGTGTTTCAGAAAAAAAGTACCGAATATTTTAGGATGATAGGTTATGCCTAGGTGATTAGGTTTTGCATAGGAAAATGGTGTCCGCGATGACCCATTCTCTCGCTATCCAATGTCAATATGCTGTCTATCTGCCTGGAACTTAGGCAGCCGGCATTGAAAAGATCACCTTTCATTTGTTTACACTCTACGCCACTTCTCGACTACGTAGTGCAATGTAGTGTATCTGCTGACTGCTTTCCAGTTAATGTTGTGCTTCTCATCTCAGTTGTAATTTTTAGCGGTGTAATTTAGGTTAAGGGTGTTTGAGAATAAGGTGCTTAGGAAAATATTCGGGGCTAAGAGGGATGAAGTTACAGGAGAATGGAGAAAGTTACACAACGCAGAACTGCACGCTTTGTATTCTTCACCTGACATAATTAGGAACATTAAATCTATACGTTTGCGATGAGCAGGGCATGTAGCACGTATGGGCGAATCCAAGAATGCATATAGAGTGTTAGTCGGGAGACTGGAGGGAAAAAGACCTTTGGGGAGGCCGAGACGTAGGTGGGAGGATAATATTAAAATGGATTTGAGGGAGGTGGGATATGATGATAGGGACTGGATTAATCTTGCACAGGATAGGGACCGATGGCGGGCTTATGTGAGGGCGGCAATCAACCTTCGGGTTCCTTAAAAGCCATTTGTAAGTAAGTAAGTAAGTAAGTAAGTAATCTGGAATAGTATACAGGGTGTTTCAGAAAAAAAGTACCGAATATTTTAGGATGATAGATTGTGCCTAGGTGATTAGGTTTTGCATAGGAAAATGGTGTCCACGATGACCCAATCCCTCGCTACCCAATGTCAACATGCTGTCTATCTGCCTGGAACTTAGGTAGCCGGCATTGAAAAGAGCACCTTTCATTTGTTTACACTCCTACGCCACTTCTCGACTACGTAGTGCTATGTAGTGTATCTGCTCACTGCTCTCCAGTTAATGTTGTGTTTCTCATCTCGACAGAGTACTGTACATGTCATCGTCCTGGATTTCCTTCTTTTCGATTAGTGCTGCTCAGCGGAGGAATACTATTGAAGGAGGAATCGACTATTAAGGATAAGCCTCTACTCCGGTGATCTCCGGTACTACTGTAGGTGGTAGAGAGAGAATATGGAGCGATGCGGAGTTCCGGAGGGACGCGAAAATCGAATGACGGAATTCTCAAGGACGACCGGCAGCCGACCGAACGAAAGACTGGTGGTAGTTGTCAATGGGATAAAATGACACTGAAGAGATATACCTGACACATGGAAAATCTTTCATTCAATTTAAAGTAGCAGAATTTTGTCAAGAGGGTTATTATTAAAATTGTTTACCATTTACATTGTCGGTATTTTAAATTTTGTGTACTATAATAATAATAATAATAATAATAATAATAATAATAATAATAATAATAATAATAATAATAATAATTATTATTATTATTATTATTATTATTACATACAAATGGCTTTTACAGTACCCAGAGGTTCATTGTCGCCCTCACATAAGTATATCATCGGTCCCTATCCTGAACAAGTTTAATCCAGTCTGTATCTTCATATTCCACATCCCTCAAGTTCATTTTAATATTATCCTCGCACCTACGTCGATTTATATCAATGGCTTTCCCAAAAGATGCTATGAAATATTTGATATAAAACAATTTTTATCGCGAAAAGAATAAAAAAGGAGCAAAATTGTATTAAACTTCTTTGTTTGGGATATCTCAAAGAATAACCGCATGAAATTAATGGCAATATTTATGGTTCTGCCTGTATAATTTTATAGCAATTTAGTTTAGGCTTATATAGCAATTTTCTGGTCGCGAATGCCACCAACAACGGTTGGGGGGGGGGATCATCATGCTAACCACACAATGCCTCCATTCTGGTTGGATGATCGTACACCTCTGCTTCAGCGTGTGAACGTGAGGCCAGCAGCCGGCTGGTCGGTCTGGGCCCTCCAGGGGATTATATAGCAATTTAGTTTTTGTGGCATCCATTACCTTTAATTATGATTCAGTTATAGATAAGGATATTAGAGGTTTAACTCAATTTGACTGCGTACTAAGTTGGTATTCATAGTCAGTAATCATGATAGAGTTATGCATATGGATACATGAGGATTAACTAAATTTGATTTCACACTTAGTTGGTATCTGCTTTGAAATGCTAAGGCAAACATTTCAAATAGTATACAGTTGGATTCGCGACCTGTGAATTATGTGGAAGTTATAATGAAAGAAGTGGAAATGGTAATATCTAGAAGAAACTTGACCTCGATTCTCCGTTGTGAACAAGTTTCATTATACGTATTTCTCGAAATTATCAACGTTATTTGAGTAGTTTGCACGACGTTGTTACACGGGGGAAAACGCAGATATATGGCGCAAAGTAGTTCGTTAGTAAAACTAATTTAGTGAGTAGTTGACACACAGGGCCCATTAGAATACGAATTGCCACGTTACCGAAAATAAAACTGCATTCGTTAAACGGTGCTCATGACAAGTGCATAAAGCAGTTTACAGCGCCACGTTTCCACATGAGAGCCACTAACCGCGGCAACGCATACATTTCCTCCGCAATGCGAGAAACCTATTTCTGCAGCTTCTACACAAATGAAACAACAAGATGAAAAAGTCCCACGTCCTTTCCTGAGCAAGCGGAAGGGCAGTTTTCGACTGTGGTACGAAAGATTCTAGAATATGATAATTACAGTTCAGAGAATGTAGAATTAATGAAGATGAAGTTGCTTGCACTGTAGGGACAATTATTTGATTATGTTAAGACAAAACTTCTTCAGCTTGAATCAATAAAGTCTTGAGAAATTAATCTAGTAACAAAAAAAAATAAATAAATAATCTGAAAGTTAGAATTTATAAAACAGTTATATTACCGGTTGTTCTTTATGGTTGTGAAACTTGGACTCTCACTTTGAGAGAGGAACATAGGTTAAGGAAGTTTGAGAATAAGGTGCTTAGAAAAATATTTGGGGCTAAGAGGGATGAAGTTACAGGAGAATGGAGAAAGTTACATAACACAGAACTGCACGCATTGTATTCTTCACCTGACATAATTAGGAACATTAAATCCAGACGTTTGAGATGGGCAGGGCATGTAGCACGTATGGCCGAATTCAGAAATGCATATAGAGTGTTAGTTGGGAGGGACTGACGGAAAAAGACCTTTAGGGAGGCCGAGACGTAGATGGGAAGATAATATTAAAATGGGTTTGAGGGAGGTGGGATATGATGATAGAGACTGGATTAATATTGCTCAGGATAGGGACCAATGGCGGGCTTATGTGAGGACGGCAATAAATCTCCGGATTCCTTAAAAGCAAGTAAGTAAGTAAGTAAGTAAGTAAGTAAATAAGTAAGTAAGTAAGAGAGTAAGTAAGTAAGTTTTATCATAATCACTACATCAACATCACAATAATCATCCGTTTTGTCCTCTTCTGATTCAACATTTTGTTACTTTACTCAATATGCAAAATGTTGAAGAATGGATAGAACAGAGAAAAATTTTCTCCGGCACCTTGACTCGAACCCGGGTTTTCATCTCTACGTACTGACGCTTTATCCACTAAGCCACACCAACTGTTACCCCTGATTACATATAACCAGATTTATTAGCCTCATGGGCTTTGAAGGCAACAACTTTTTTCAATTTCACTGTGCTGCCATCTAGAGACTGCAAAAGAAATCACGTTGTAACTCTCATTTGAATCGCATGAAGCGACTGTACTTCCATCTAGCGTAGTTACTAGTGGACAGTAGCGATTCTGGTTGTTGTTCCATTTCACACGTTACCGTTTTTAATAAGGGGATGTGATCAGGGGTAATACGTAGTGACAAATGGTTGCAGTCTATTTTCACACTTGTTAATTATCAGAGAACTCACAGTGGAAGATATGTCACTCTTACAGTTATGGCAAAGATTTACTCATTTCTTAGAAAATATTAATTTTATTACCCATGTTTGTAGGACTTTTATTTCTTGTTTTGATGCATACTACTTCCCCTCTAAATACTGGAACAATATTGGAACTTTTTTCAGAACATCTTGTATATTAGATTTAGTCAATGATAAAAGTTGGTGGAATGATGGAAAGTTTAGGACAATGTTTCAAACCGCAATCATTGAGTATGTCTAAGTAAATTGGAGAAATTTATGATAAAGCAGCGAGTATCGGGCACGATGAATCTTGGAGAAAATACAGTCATGTACAGTAGTGGCAAAAAAAAAACCCGAACCGACCCTCGTAGCTGATTTCAGAGTCACAGATTCAAATTTTGCTAGTCACAAAACACATCCATCTTGTATAATTAATTGTAACAATGGAATTTATTGCATTTGTTCGATTCTTGCCTTCTTTTGTTTCCTTCAGTGCCTCAAACTTAGACGAAAAAACTTTAAGGGTGCTATGCATAGACATTTCGCTAGCCCGGGCTACGAGCGTACTAAACTAGCCCCGGCTATCGACTGATTATTTTTACAGAATTCATATCATATCATATCGCTAACACTGGTTTATGAATAAGAAAAACGTTACATCGTTGATAATCCACCGGAAGCCCGCGCGAAGAATATGTATGAATATGGCCCTGAGAGTTTTATTTTCATCTGGCATCAATATTACATTTCTACCTCTATTCGGGAAAGATAACTGCGTATTTTTACGTTAAATAGCAGTATATATCTCTGGCTTCACTATCCATTTTGAAATTACCACAGTTTGACACAATACACAGTATAGCATTCTTTTGTATCAGCTACAAGGGTCGATCCGGTTTTTTTTTGCCACTACTGTACATTGCAATGGTATTTATTTATAAATAATTACTATAGGACATTATTTGTACTCACAATTTGTTGAATTTTGCCACTACTGTACATTGCAATGGTATTTATTTATAAATAATTACTATAGAACATTATTTGTACTCACAATTTGTTGAATTTTCATAGCAGTATAATTAAATTAAAATATTAATATACGTCACAAGAGCGGTATGTTGACGTTTTCATGGTCGAGGAAAAGATTGAAAAAGCGAAACGTAGTTGAGCTTTTTTAATTTCCGAGAACATGAAAACAAACATACCGCTCGTGTATCGTACATTACTTTGTGCGAAGATCGTTTATTACATACCTGAAAGACGAATTTTTAATTAGTTGCAATGAAATCTCCATGTTGGTTTCTGTTTAATGACGGCAACTTCGGAACACCAAATATCTTTCTTCAACATTGTTCCTATAAAATGTTTTCTGTGTTTACTATACTCCAGCAGGCCGTGATATACGTCTGCCTTTTTTTTCCCCCAGTCTATAAATGCGAACTTAAAACAAACGGTAAGGTTATATAATGATTCATTTTTCATTTTAATATTTTAACAATATTATTTATATATAACATATTGCAGTAATAACATCGGCATCTGGAATCTTGTTGATTTTTTCACGGCTTCCTTAATGTTACTTGTATCAGGAATGCAATAAGTTTCGTGGAGTAGTAGACTTTACTTAATTTGTGCAAATATTTAAAAACAATAATTATCATTGCAATTTAGGTGAAATTGCAGTGGTAAGTTTCCAATTTATAATTATTACTATGTTAAACGTCTGTAAAAATAATATGTTAAAAGCCTAAAGCAGTAAAATGAATGTCGCGCTTAAGCGGTAAGAAGAGGGAAATTGTTATGAGTGTTACGTTGGGAATACTGAATGTTGTATTTCACACTTACCGCGTATTGGTTCTGTACGGAAAACAACCAAATACGCACGATCTCGCACAAAAATAATTTGTGAGGGCAGTGCGGCTACTATGTAGTGTTGTCATGTTATAGAGTGTGTCCGGAGAAACATTCCGGGGTTATAAACTGCTATGATTCTGTCACTATGTGTTTTACAACATTCGTACCGGTGTCATTAGAAAGACCAACTCAAAAGAATTTCAGAAAATGCGTCATTGATATTTGTTGACCGAAACAACAGATGGCAGCACAAGAAGAAAGAAAAAAACGACGTTTCCGCTATTTCGCTTGTCATTAAGGCATTGTTGGTTATAAGTAAATTGTGTTAAACGATCTCAATGTTAAATTTTCAAGTCTGTTTGAATTCTGCAGCATTTAGGGGGTTATTTAGGTTATGGCGAATCCACAGGAACGTAGTTGATGTGTATTGGAATATCATAGTACTCGGAGTGTAGTAAGAGTACAGCGTGCTTTCAGATGGAATTTTCATCATGAGGCACCTACACACAAAGTGATTCTGAAGTGGTACAGAGATTTTGTAGAGCATGGATGCGTATGTGATAAAAGGAAAGGCCATTGAGGGAAACGGCCTGTCAGTGTGGAAACTGTAGAATAGGTGCGGGAGGCGTTTGTATACAGGATGTTTAAAAAATACGGGGCATAATTTCACGTATGTATTTCCCACGTGTAGACAATCAAAATAGTTCATTACAACGTGTGTCCGGAAATGTTTCATTTCCGAGTTATGGCCTTCACAACATTGAAATTCACCGGAACGTTTTTCTTTCCGCAGGTCGTTGCCATCAAAGGAGACATTAAGAGGGCACTCTGACAGTTCATTCCGAGGCGAAGGTTACATTCAGTGTTGTATAGGCGTTAGACTGTGCGACATGTATTCAAATCAAGAGCTGGCAGAGATACACTTCATGTACGGTAAGGCGGACGGCAATGCTGCGCTGGCTCGTCGTTTGTACGAGGAGAGGTACCCACAGCGACAATGTCCAGATCGGAAGACATTTGTACGTCTCCATTACCGTCTGTGCGAGTATGGAAAATTTAACTCTCCTAGTTTTGGAAGGGGACGACCAAGATCTACAACTCCAGAAGTACAGGAGGAGATTCTGGAGGCTGTGAACATGACTCCTTCTATCAGCACACGAAGGGTAGCGTTGCAAGTCAATGTTCCTCATACGACTCTCTGGAGACTGTTGAAAGAGTAGGTATCAATTGTATCCTTATCATTTGCAACGTGTACAGGCCCTGTCACCAGCAGATTACCCTGCACGAACGAGTTAGGTTCTGTCAGTGGTTCTTGCAGCAGTGTGGTGTAAATCCGAACTTTCCTGCCTTAGTATTATTTACAGATGAAGTACAGTTCACACGATTTGGTATAACAAATTTCCACAATCAGCATGTATGGGCGTATGAAAACCCACGTGCAACTATCCCATCTCATCACCAGGTGCGGTTCTCCCTCAACATGTGGGCCGGTATCATTGGTGATCGATTAGTTGGACCCCATGTACTTGTAAACAGACTTACGGGGCAGGGGTACACAAACTTCCTGGAAAACACCATACCGAATGTGTTAGAAGACATTCCACTTATCAATCGTCAACACATTCACTTCTTGCATGATGGCGCTCCTGCACACTTCAGTCGTACGGCTCGCCGGTACTTGGATCGAAGGTTTCCTGATCGATGGATAGGTAGAGGTGGCCCAATTGCTTGGCCTCCACGCTCACCTGATCTGAACCCTCTCGATTTCTACTTGTGGGGCCAATTAAAATCATTGTTTTATTCGTCTCCGGTGCCTGATTTGGAATCCCTTCGGAATCGAATTGTGGCATGTTCTGAGGACATACGCAATACTCCTGGAGTTTGGGATCGTGTTCGCAGGTCAATGAGACATCGATGTGAGGTCTGTATTCAAGCAGGAGGTGGACATTTTGAACATCTTCAGTAATGACAACGACCTGCGGAAAGAAAAACGTTCCGGTGAATTTCAATGTTGTGAAGGCCATAACTCGGAAATGAAGCATTTCCGGACACATATTGTAATGAACCATTTTGATTGTCTACATGTGGGAAATACATACCTGAAATTATGCCCCGTATTTTTGAAACACCCTGTATAGTCCTCGATAGACTGTGCGCAGAGCTAGCCTGCAGTTAAATATTTCTAAATCCACCGTTTCTAAGGTCCTACGTTCTCGTCTGCGATTTCACACCCACAAACTGCAATTTATGCGTAAGTTGAAACCCGATAACGACGTGTTTTATGTTAAAATTTATTGACACTAATGGCGGAGTGGGAATATCGCCTTGATGTCTGTAGCGTGACACGTGGAGCATACATCGAGTGTCTTTGAGGTAGATACAACAATTTTTTAGTTTCTCTTTCTAATGATACAGTTTCGTATAAATCCGGCAACTGACAGGACGCTATTGCAGTTTATAACCCCGACATGTTTCTGCGGACACACTGTACAGTTAAAACCAGTTAGTGTTTTGTGGTCAGAATTACATAAGGACATATTTGAATCCTTTATTTCACAAGTGACAGAAACAAAACTTTTGGGAAACCAATAAAAACTGTTTAGTTTCATTACTTTTATTTGTATTGTCAAAATGCATATACCAAGTGATATTAGTTGTTAAATATGAGGTTTACTGACCATTAATTATGTTTTATAATATATATAAGGTCCCCCAAAAATAAAATTAATTAGGATGTTATGGGGTTTTTCCAACAAACAAACTGAAACCAAGCAAAGCATTGCCTTTTTCCAAGTATCGGAGTGAATGAAAGTAAGTATGAACAAACTTTATAATCTATGTAAAAACTACAGTATAAAATCACAAAAAATTAAAGTTTTTCTGTTGCAACAGACATTTTTCTTATTAGGACGTATTATTTTTCTAGTCTTCGCTTCCACTGTCATTACTTTCTTTGTTGGTGGTAGCCATGTGCACAGTTCTGAGTAGAATCCTTTCACTTCATCCTGTATATAGGTACTGCAAAATCTTCTTAAAGTCCTCCATTTTTTTTTTTCAATTAATTGGCAGCGACGAGCTGTTATAAGCTAGATCTGCTGGCAGTTCAAACGGTAAATTTTCAGCACAAAAATTTTTCTCAGGAATTCGAATGGTGAATACTTCTACTGTCAATGAATTCTTTACAAAGAACTTTATCTTTTGGTCATTGCAGTGAAAAAACTCATTCACCTTCAAAATTTTAAAATGTACTTTTTTATCCTTTGGTACACCACGGCCATAAGATGAATCAGACATGCAAGACAGCTTGTAAAATTTTCGCCACCAAGCTTTGAAGTTAACCACATCATTAGCTGTGACTCGTTTTACCTTGAACTTAGACGAGTTCTCAATAATCCTTATTAGCAACATTTTCATCACTTGAACTAACCATCTTGTAAGAAAATACTCAAAACAGATAATAGTAAGGGCAACGCTCAATCAACAATAGACAGAACAAAACACTGATCCGGCAGTGACTGAAATCAGCTGTTGGGTGCGACAGTGCTGCTGTCAGCTAGTGTGGCAGACTAAATTACTTGAAAAACACCATATGGGATGTTTTTTGTGGCGTTTTTACATGTTACAATCATGCTAGATATCAGGTTTTTATATCAAAAGATGCGCATTCATGCTGGCAATCAAAATCGACAAAAGAACGCATTTTGTGAAAAATGTCGCTTGTGGTGTTTTTACAATAAATGCTTCATTTATTAAGACAACACGAAGTAACGTAAAAGGGAAAAGGAGGAAATATACATACTAGGTATTACGATAACTTCGGGATAAGTTAAAATACAAATACATATGACACTAGTGTTCGTCTTTAAGACATTACGCTATCAATTTTATTCAGAATTCAGACCGTGATATGAAATAATGGAATTGGACTATACCTGTTATAAAAGCACAAAACTGAGACTTAACTCCTTCTTACAAACAATTATGCGAGTAAACAACTCACTGTTTTATCGTTCCCTGGTTACACGTATGACAAAAGACAGATGCAAACGTGCAACCGATCATGTTTTATGAGACTAACCTACTTATCCGTATCACATGACGCGCTTCAGCTGGCTTTACAGTGGCTTGCAGTTTGAATACTCAAAACAGATGCTTCGTGTCTCTGCTTCCCGAATAGTAATAAAAAGGAGCAGTTATGATTGTCTTCATATTACAACATCCTTTACTACATAATATATATTTTTATTATCATAAAATTAGGTTACTGAATGTTTCCACCCAATTCCTTGTTCGCAAGTACAATGTATCTTGTTCCATCAGATTATATATTTTAAGATTCCATTTTTCACTCTCTTTATATGTGAACTGTCTACAATTCGCATTTAGAGTCTTGTAATATACGTCATTTGTAACATTTATGACACCTCTTGTAATCACAATAGTAATTGCAATCTCTGTGTCGTTTCTATCAATATATGCCACTTGTAATATTTACGATATCTCTTATAATCACCACAATGACAATTGCATTATCTATGTCGTATTTTGTGATACACGCCATTCTAACATTTACGACACCATTTTTAATGACCGATTGCACCAATTACAATGTCTATGTTGTGTCCTCTATTACACGTCACTTGTAATAATTACGACATTCTTGTAATCACAAAGCCAAATACAGTCTCTATATCTTGACTTGTAATAAATACTACTTGTAATATTTATAAAATCACTTGTAATCTTTACGATGTCGCTTTTAATATGAGCATTTGTTTTACGTACTAAGTCACTTTGAACTCTACATTGTGATCAGCAATTACAAGGATGTCACTTAATATCTCTGACGTCTTCGTTATTATTCATCTCTCTTACTTTTTACAACACCATTTTATTATCTACCACAACACTTAATATAAAACAATTTTTATCTCGTACTTAAAAATTTAATTAAGCCAACATTTAATTTAAAAAAATCACGCTAATGTGTATTCCATTTTTTACCAAAAAGAAATATTTAAAGGGTATATGTACAGAACGTGAACGACCACAAATATTATCAGAAAATGCAGGCCCTAAATTTCTAAAATGTTATAAGGAAATGAACTCACAATTGAACAAAAATTACTAGGTACCACAACAAGACTAATTAAAACTTAAATATCTGATAAAAGTATAAAAAAGATTAATAATACCAGTTTTATCAGAGTATGAAAAAAAAAATTCTGCAGTTACATCATTTGGTAACCATAACATTGTTATGGTGTCTCCGACATCTTTAATATTTTTCCTGCATGTAATAAACACTTATTTCTGAAAAGTAGACTACTCACATGTAGAGTTGTTTATTTTAATACAATTAATTTTTTATTTGTCCTATATAAAATATATAAAAATTTACATTATGTTTTGTGACATAATTTTCTATTTTCAAATAAATGGGCATTATTGCAGTCTACCTTTTGCATAAATGCATGTTAAATCAGTGTACAAAATTTCAGAATTCTATCTCTAATGGTTGTGGAGTTACGAAATAATATGTGTGAAAATGTTCAAATTTTGGAAAATTTAATTTCAAGTAAAAAGTGAATTCTTAAAGATATTATTAGTAACCTTTTTATACTTTTATCAAATATTTAAGTTCTAATAAGTCTTGTTGTGGTACCTTGTATTTTTTTTTTTTTCCAATTATTGTAAGTTCATTTCCTTATAAAATTTTAGGAATTTAGAGCCTGCATTTTCTGACAATATTTGTGGTCGTTCACGTATATATACCCTTAAAGATCAGACGTGTATAGTCTATGCTCTTTAATTCTATCGCAGTATAAAAAGCAATGTTTAAATAGTGCACAAGGAAGACATGCATCGGAAATTGGTTTCGTAAAGTGCCGGGCTTTAACTGCTAGATTTGAAAGCAAAACAGTTACAGTTTGTCTGGATATAGTATTGGCAATGCTGCCTCCGATACACGTTGCTATGTAAACAGCATCTCTTTCAAAGTGATTGTGCAACTGAACAGAGAATTCAATCAGGTTTTGGAATTGGAAAATTCGAGCTAACAATTGCGTGACAGAGCTGTGGAGAATATATAGATTTATACTGTACGTTGACAATAACAATTTCTGAAAATAGTAATTTTTTTCGTGTTTTATATTTCATAATTATTCAGAACGGAAATAAAAATATACTCTCGTTACCAAACTTTCAGAACGGCCCTGAGGTTTACTCAGCCTCCTATAAAATTGAGTACCGGGTCTTTCCCGGGGGTAAAAGGCGGTCAGAGCGTGGTGCCGACCACACCACCTCATTCTAGTGCCGAGGTCATGGAAAGCAAGGGGCTCTACCTCCATGCCCCCCAAGTGCCTTCATGGCATGTTACGGGGATACCTTTACCTTTTTTTTTACATATAACTAATAGTGTGCGCCTCGGTGTGGCATTTCGGGTGTTTAAAGGAAAACATTAGAAAGCTTAGATATAACAGCAGTGAGTCAAATGGCAATTTAGGAGAAGAAATGAAATTAAATAAGAGATACTATAAACAACTTCTCACACTTAGCCTGAAAATAAGTTATAGTTGTCTTGAAGCGAAGACGAGAAGAACAAGGCGAAAACGAGAAGAAAGGGAAGACAAGGAATACAAAAAGAAAACACGGAGAAAAAACGAAAGTCAGAGAGAACAATGTGAAGACGAGGGAAGAAATGGGAAGCCTAGCTAAACAATCGAAATGCAAGGAGAAAAAGAGTAATGCGAGGAATGGAGGAGAATGTAAGAGAAAAAAAGAGGATTGCAAGGAAAGGAGGAGAATGTAAGAGGAAAAAGGAGAATACAGGGAGAAAAAGGGTAATATAGGGTGAACAAGAAAAATAAAGGGCGAACAAGGGGAATAAAATTAGAGCAAGGCAAAATAAATAGAATAAGAGGAATGCAAGGAGAAAATAAGAAGACAAGGAGAACGAGAGAAAAACAAGGAGAAGAGGAAAACAAGTAGAACAAGAGACAGAAAAGTAGAACAAGGGGCAGAAACGTAAAACATGGGGCAGACAAATAGAACAAGGAGAAGACAAGTAGAACAACAGGAAGACAAGTATAACAAGGATAAAAGAAGTAGAACAAAGGGACGACAAGTAGAACAAGGAGAAGACAAGTAGAACAAGAGAAAGACAACTAGAACAAGGAGAAGATAAGTAGAACAAGAGAAAGACAACTAGAACAAGGAAAAGATAAGTAGAACAAGAGGAAGACAAGTAGAACAAGAAGAAGACAAGTAGAACGAGGAGAAGACAACTAGAAGGAGAAGACAAGTAGAACAAGGAGAAGACAAGTAGAACAAGGAGAAGACAAATAGAACAAGAATAAAACAAGTAGAAGACAATTAGAACAAGAGGAAGACAAGTAGAACAAGGAGAAGACAACTAGAAGAAGGAGAAGACAAGTAGAACAAGGAGAAGACAAGTAGAACAAGAAGAAAACAAGTAGAAGACAATTAGAACAAGAGGAAGACAAGTAGAACAAGGAGAAGACAAGTAGAACAAGGAGAAGACAAGTAGAACAAGAGGAAGACAACTAGAACAAGAAGAAGACAAGTAGAACAAGCAGAAGACAAGTAGAACAAGGAGAAGACAAGTAGAACAATGAGAAAACAAGTAGAACAAGGAGAAGACAAGAAGAACAAGGAGAAGACAAGTAGAACAAGAGGAAGACAGGTAGAACAAGGAGAACACAAGCAGAACAAGAAGAAAACAAGTAGAAGACAATTAGAACAAGAGGAAGACAAGTAGACCAAGGAGAAGACAAGTAGAACAAGGAGAAGACAACTAGAACAAGGAGAAGACAAGTAGAACAAGGAGAAGACAAGTAGAACTAGGAGAAGACAAGTAGAACAAGGACAAGACAACTAGAACAAGGAGTAGACAAGTAGAACAAGGAGAAGACAAGTAGAACAGGAGGAAGACAGGTAGACCAAGGAGAAGACAAGTAGAACTAGGAGAAGACAAGTAGAACAAGGACAAGACAACTAGAACAAGGAGACGACAAGTAGAACAAGAAGAAAACAAGTAGAAGACAATTAGAACAAGAGGAAGACAAGTAGAACAAGGAGAAGACAAGTAGAACAAGGAGAAGACAAGTAGAACAAGAGGAAGACAACTAGAACAAGGAGAAGATAAGTAGAACAAGAGAAAGACAACTAGAACAAGGAGAAGATAAGTAGAACAAGAGGAAGACAAGTAGAACAAGAAGAAGACAAGTAGAACGAGGAGAAGACAACTAGAAGAAGGAGAAGACAAGTAGAACAAGGAGAAGACAAATAGAACAAGAATAAAACAAGTAGAAGGCAATTAGAACAAGAGGAAGACAAGTAGAACAAGGAGAAGACAACTAGAAGAAGGAGAAGACAAGTAGAACAAGGAGAAGACAAGAAGAACAAGAAGAAAACAAGTAGAAGACAATTAGAACAAGAGGAAGACAAGTAGAACAAGGAGAAGACAAGTAGAACAAGGAGAAGACAAGTAGAACAAGAGGAAGACAACTAGAACAAGGAGAAGACAAGTAGAACAAGCAGAAGACAAGTAGAACAAGGGGAAGACAAGTATAACAAGGATAAAAGAAGTAGAACAAAGGGACGACAAGTAGAACAAGGAGAAGACAAGTAGAACAAGAAGAAAACAAGTAGAAGACAATTAGAACAAGAGGAAGACAAGTAGAACAAGGAGAAGACAAGTAGAACAAGAGGAAGACAACTAGAACAAGGAGAAGACAAGTAGAACAAGCAGAAGACAAGTAGAACAAGGAGAAGACAAGTAGAACTAGGAGAAGACAAGTAGAACAAGCAGAAGACAAGTATAACAAGGAGAAGACAAGTAGAACTAGGAGAAGACAAGTAGAACAAGGAGAAGACAAGTAGAACAAGGGGAAGACAAGTAGAACTAGGAGAAGACAAGTAGAACAAGGAGAAGACAAGTAGAACAAGGATAAGACAAGTAGAACAAGGGGAAGACAAGTAGAACTAGGAGAAGACAAGTAGAACAAGGAGAAGACAAGTAGAACAAGAATAAAACAAGTAGAAGGCAATTAGAACAAGAGGAAGACAAGTAGAACAAGGAGAAGACAAGTAGAACAAGGAGAAGACAAGTAGAACAAGAGGAAGACAACTAGTACAAGGAGAAGACAAGTAGAACAAGCAGAAGACAAGTAGAACAAGGAGAAGACAAGTAGAACTAGGAGAAGACAAGTAGAACAAGCAGAAGACAAGTAGAACAAGGAGAAGACAAGTAGAACTAGGAGAAGACAAGTAGAACAAGGAGAAGACACGTATAACAAGAAGAAAGCAAGTAGAACAAGAAGAAATAAGTAGAACAAGAGTAAGACAAATAGAATAAGGAGAAGATAAGTAGAACAAGGAGAAGAGAAGTAGAACAAGGAGAAAACAAGTAGAACAATTAGAAGACAAGTAGAACAATGAGAAGACAAGTAGAACAAGGAGAAGACAAGTAGAACAAAGAGAAGACAAGTAGAACAAGGAGAAGACAGGTAGAACAAGGAGAAACAGGTAGAACAAGGAGAAGACAAGTAGAACAAGAGGAAGACAAATAGAAAAAGGAAAAAAATAAGTGGAATATGGGGAATGCAAGGAGAAAAATAAGAATACAAGAAAAACAAGAAAATACACGGAGAAGAAGAGGAAAACAAGTAGAACAAGGGGAAGATATGTAGAACAAGGGGAAGGCAAGTAGCAGAAGGAGAAGGTAAGTAGAACAAAGGGAAGACAAGTATATATTTCGTTCTGACATCCCGTGATCAGAAAATTTGCTTAGACGATCAGAAAATTGTAAGTCAGATTTATTTTTGTGCACAAAGACTGTGCTGTGTTCTCCATATGTGTTAGTATTTTAATGGATAATAGGCCTAGTATTTGTTCCCGATTCCTCTTACTTGCAATTTCGGCCTACGATCATCCAAATAGTCAGGAGGTAACGCGTGGTTAGCACCGTGATCCCCAAGTCGTTACAGCTATCTTATGAAACATTCGTCCCATATCCTAACCGAAATTTGAGTAAACTCTTACCCCCATAAAATTCGAACCAGTTTTAATTTCGAACCGCTAGTACAAGGCACGGTGCCTTAGGCCTCGCAGCTACCGTGCGGGGCGTTAACAGTAATAGTAACAATAATGTGAGATTTGCTTATTCTGTGCACTAACATGCAGTCTGAATTTCTCTAATTTTTTGTTAATTTTTTGGTAACTTATATCTTAGAGCAACAGTAACAAATATAAATGACACTCGGGAGGAAATTAAACTCAGAATAAATATGGGAAATGCCTGTTAATATCCGGCCGAGAAGCTTTTGTCATCCAGGCTGCTGTCAAAAAATCTGATAATTAGATTTTATAAAACAGTTATATTACCGGTTGTTCTGTATGGTTGTGAAACTTGAACTCTCACTTTGAGAGAGGAACATAGGTTAAGGGTGTTTGAGAATAAGGTGCTTAGGAAAATATTTGGGGCTGAGAGGGATGAAGTTACAGGAGAATGTAGAAAGTTACACAACACAGCTGCACTCATTGAATTCTTCACCTGACATAATTAGGAACATTAAATCCAGACGTTTGAGATGGGCAGGGCATGTAGCACGCATGGGCGAATCAAGATATGCATAACAGAGTGTTAGTTGGGAGGCCGGAGGGAAAAAGATCTTTGGGGAGGTCGAGACGTAGGTGGGAAGATAATGTTAAAATAGATTTGAGGTAGGTGGGATATGATGATGGAGACTGGATTAATCTTGCTCAGAATAGGGACCAATGGCGGGCTTATGTGAGGGCGGCAATGAACCTCCGGGTTCCTTAAAAGCCAGTAAGTAAGTACGAGATTTTGAAATGCGATATTGCAGTTAAGTGGAAATTTATCTGTGCAATGCAAGCATAGTACAATTTTTAAACTTTTCCCATATGCAACTTCGAAAGAAACATTTTCATTCCGTTAGTTTACTTGCAATCCACTTGAACAAAGTGAGTTGTGTACTCATATTGCATATGTACGTGTTTCTTGTCTACAACGTCGAGCATTACAAATGTAAGACGACTGAAGTGAACTTCAGTCTAAATCCAAAGTCAAAGAATGAAACAATAACATCATACATGTATTCTCTTCTTCCTGGTTTACGGCAGATTGGACAGTGTACAAGGTACTTGACACAGTTTATAAAAGTTCCGAACCTGATCTTTTGCCTTGTCATCTTGAGAGAAGCAATTCTCCAGAAGTCAAACTTTACTCTTTAAAACAAATTACTCTTAGCCCTGAAGATATTATTTGCTGTACACAGCGATGGAATTCCCTAACGACGTTCATAACAGTTCTGTCAGCTAAATATAATCACATTGCCAATAATAAGGAATGGAGTAGTGTTGGAGCAAATAAATAATTAGTGTTACACGAATGAAATAATATAACTCATTAAACTCATCCAATTATAAGATATCACACATTCACCAGGAAAATAAAATTTAATTTCTCAGTAGCTAGTCCGTATTGCACTAAACTCTTTTAACTCCGATATCCCGAAGTATAACTGACTACTATAAGCATCTGTAAAAAGAAATTATAAAAGAAGGAAAGTAAATATGCTATGTCAGTCATGCCAATTGATGCCTACAGGAGCAAGCGCGAGCTTTAGAGCTCAGGAGATCCTGAGCGCTTTACAGCGGAAAGGAAAGAGACAGACGAAAGAGGTGGTATATGCCGCTTGGTCGAGCTATATTCAGGGATGACCAGCACTGATTCAATAGATAAAGGGAAGAGAACTTATTAAAACTTATCCATGTTAATTTTTAGATTTGTCTGATAAGTATAAGTGCATTATAAGAATGTAAGTTTTAATTTTAATGCTCTTTTTTCACAATTTGATTGTTTATTCAAAAGAAATATTTTCTCAGCTTTTTTTTATAGAAAAGTGAAATTTTCAGATATAGGCCTATTTATTTAGTAGCCTTACAGAATGTTTTCGTAAATTTCATATAGGCCTACCGTAAATGCGTATTACTGAAGATAGTGTATTGAAAGTATTGAAAATATTCGCATGGAAATTGTTTGTAAGGAAATGAATTAACAAAGCAAATACTGTTACATCATAAGCAAAAGATACGTCCCCATGTGTTGTAAAAATGTCAACTCTATAGCTTCAGCAGATTTCGAGAAAATAATTTAATATTCTGATGACAGGAAGTTGCTCACCAATATTACCTTAAAAGCATAATGCGATAAGAGTTTTCTTATGGAATATTAGTTACATTTAAAACATATACAGCACCTAGGTAACTTTGCTTTGTACTGTAATATTGTTTTGATTAGTTTATTGATTCGTTATAAGCCTAAAGGTATCATCAATATCAATTCCAACTTATCATGTCATACTCAATCTCATTTTTTGGGATATCACTTCCTTTATGATTGATGTGTTTCATCCATTTAGTACAGTATAGTTGTACTACTATGGTATTTATGTGAATATTTCTTCTTAACTCTTTATTATGTTATTAATGTTTAAAACACAACTGCAATATTAAGAAATTGATATTAGTACTTTTGCTTTACAGACAATATATATAATATCAAACAGAAAGAAGCCATATAAAAATAACGACATAAACCTTCACGTTCCGTTTGAAGTTTCTGCACCACTGTTTTCTTAATCCAACAAGCTGCTTACTCATATACACAACTCTTCCTCTTTCCATACTTAGAGCTTGATGCCCGCGCACGACGGCAAGGTCAGAAAAATGCGCTTGCTTTGACATCACTGTGCTATATCATCAATTTTGTGTCCAGCGCCTAGTATCGTGGTCTAAAGCATCCTGTCTAAGACTCGCGTTGCGGAAAGCGCGCTGGTTCAAGTCCTCATGGGGGAATAAATCTTCTCATGAAATTTCGGCCAGTGTATGGGTCCGGTGCCCACCCAGCATCGTGATGCACTTGGGGAGCTACGATTATTAGCGAAATCCGTTTGCGAGCTATAACGGATGGGGGACCACCGTGCTAACCACACGATACTTCCATTCTGGTTGGATGATCGTCCATCTCTGCTACGGCATGTGAACGTGAGGCCAGCAGTTGGCGGTTCGGTCACGCGCCACGGATTGTTGTTATTATTATTATTATTATTATTATTATTATTATTATTATTATTATTATTATTATTACTTACCAATTTTGTAACAATTTATTATAAAAGCTAAATAATGATTATATATTGAAACTAGATTGGAGATTTTTACAAAGAGTAAATTAATTGACTGAAGACCTTTCCGCTTCGAATACATGTAATTTACGTTCATGCACTTCAGATTCATAGAACGTAAATTACGTGTTTTTTAAACTGGACAGGTCTTTTGTAGGAGTCCTGAATTATAGCAAATTTCACCTTCAAGTGTTTTATGGGAAACAAAATATTGCTATGACTATTACACTTTTACTACGTCACACTACTTTCGACCAATAAAACGGTACGAAAGGACGTTTCAACCAATCATGGTCGCTTATCGCACAATTATATCGCGTCCCTAGCATTTGTTTAATTTTATCGCGTCCCTAGCATTTGTTTAGTTTTATCACTACCCTAGCATTTGTTTCTTTGTTTGCCAACATTTCAAACTGCACTGGTCTGGCCGTCAAAAAACAGAAAATTACAAACCACTCCAGTCGATGCACATCACTTTCAAATATGACTCGTATTTTGGCATTCAAAAACAAGAATTAATAAAGATCACTGGTCATATATGAAGAGCACCATTCGGAAATCCTGAATGAGTTGAGGGATACACCATGTACACCAACGACTTCACTTCTTTTACGCACACGTCCAATATAACATCAACTGAACCACCAAAACATACAAATTTGAAAATTGTACTTTCAATAATTGTTTCTTTTAAAATTATCCATGTTTATTTTTTATTTCATCATCCCTAATTAAAAATTTCTAACACTTGTTTATATTATTTAGGTTATGTTTTTTATAGCTTCTCCTATATATTATGGATAGTCACGTAACAGAGATTGTTTAATACTAAGATTTATTGAAAATCATCTGTCAAGTGACGTTGATTACTGGGATCCGGATAATTGAAATGGAATGTAAATGTTTTAATAAAAATGAAACTGAATCAACAAAGCCTTCTTGACTAGTAACAGTCCACAAAGTTCAATGATGATTCCATAGTTGGCAGAACTAATACCGGTAACAAGAAAACATCATAAAACACTACTGCCATCTAGCGTAATATTGAGATGGTACAATAATACATTTCAAGACAATTGTATTTTTGTAAGCCAATTAATATTTTATTGTACACTTTGTTACTTGTAATCTTTATATAGCCTACTTTCTTCCAATCGTGTAATAGTCAATTAAATACCACTAGAGTTTTGATTTTCTCTAGATAATTCAAAACCTGTAGTGAGATTACTGTTGATAAAGCAATAGAATTATTTTAGAGTATGTATGTATGTATGTATGTATGTATGTATGTATGTATGTATGTATGTATGTATGTATGTATGTATGTATGTATGTATGTATGTATGTATATTCATGTATTATATACGCATGTAAACTGCATATATATGTTAAACTTCGACTTGTTTCGAGTTTTTGAGTTTTATTTATGTATTTATTTATTTATCTATATATTTATTCACTTATTTATTTATTTACAATACAATATTTACAATACTACAGTTTGCAATTTGTTATTTTTGTAAAAGTGCATTCAAATCACAATTACGTAAAAATAAATTTTTCAATCTTGCTTTCCTCGAAACATGACTTTTCTATGTTGAGAGTTAGATGTTAGCGTTTGATTGCTGATATTTTCTTGGAATGAATATGCAAGAGTATAGGCTTACTATCGAAGCAGAAATGATGGTAAAAAAATGAACCTAAGAGCAAATAAGATTATCGGTTATTAATTTTAGAGCACCATTCTATGTACTGTCAACAGTAGTCTGTCTAGAGGTTTTAATTTATCTAGAGAAAATCAAAACTCGAGTGGGATTTAATTGACTATTACACGATTAGAAGAAAGTATATAAAGATTAGAAGTTACGAAGTACTTCAATACAGTAAAATATTAATTGACTTACGAAAATACTTCTGCCTCCAAATGTATTATTGTACTATCTCTAAATTACAGATATTACGCGAGATGGCAGTATAGTGTTATGTTCAGCTGTTTTCTTGTTATCACTTGTGCCAACTATGGAATCTTCATTGAACTCTGTGGACGGTTACTAGTCAAGAAGGCTTTGTTGATTCAGTTTCATTTTTATTAAAAAGTTGCATTCCACTTCAATTATCCGGATCACAGTAGGCTAATCAACGTCACTTGACAGATGAATTTCAATAAATCTTAGTATTAAACAATGTCTGATACGTGACTATCCATAATATCATATAACAGAAGCTATAACATAACCTATTATAAACTGGTGTTACAAAAGTTTTAATTAGGGATGATGAAATAAATAAGAAAAATTCTAATTAACGATGTTGAAATAAAAAATAAACATTAATAATTTTAAAAGGAACAATTATTGAAAGTACAATTTTCAAATTTGAATGTTTTAGTGGTTGGTGGTACAGTTGATGTTATATTGGACGTGTGCGTAAAGGAAGTGAAAGTCGTTGATGTACATACTGTATTCCTCAACTTATTCAGGATTTCCGAATGGTGCTCTTCATTTACTTGTAAATAGGATTTCAGGGAAAATGCATAGCTATACTGTTTTCGCTGTAAGAAAAATCCTAATGTAAACATAAGCACGTTGCTGTCATACCCGTGATTGGCTCCCAGTCGAAACACTTACATGACGCAGGAAAATATAGTTCGTATTTGGAAACCATAATCTTGTATTATTTGGAAATAAAAAATTGAATTCTAGTTGTTAAATACGGTGAAACATTTAACTTCACTCATGTGTAAAACGCTGTGTAAAAGAAAAGCTACTTTTATATTTTGTTATGTACTATGAACGCGGATGAATACCAACAGTAATACCGAGGTAGTCTGTTCTTGTAACAAGCTGGCGTCACTTGAGCTCGTAGATGGTCACGTAAGCACGTAGTACCGAAGTATGGCTTCTGTATCCTCAACTGTCCATTGTGAAGACATAAGACTTGAAAATAATTTAATTGTAATTATAAAGTAAATGTTTCCTCAGCAAACGAATGCGTAGTAGTGAGGTTAGGCCTACTTGACGAGTAACGGGAAATGTTTAACATGAAACAGAATGTACAACAGTAGGCGGGAACACGTACTGAGAATCTATGGCGCCAAACGGTGGCCAATGAAGCCTCACTTCAGTTACGTGCTATTGTTTACATTAGGATTTTTCTTACAGCGAAAAGATTATATGACCAGTGATCCTTATTAATTCTTGTTCTTGAAAGCCAATGCGAATCATATTTGAAAGTGCTGTCCATCGACTGGAGTGGTTTGTAATTTTCTGTTTTTTATTTTTTTTTTACGTCCAGACCAGTGCAGTTTGATATGTTGGCAAACAAAGAAACAAATGCTAGGGCAGTGATAAAAATAAACAAATACTAGGGACGCGATAAAATTAAACAAATGCTAGGGACGCGATAAAATTGTGCGATAAGCAGCCATGATTGATTGAAAGACGTCCTTTCGTACCGTTTTATTGGTCAAAAATAGTGTGACGTAGTAAGAGTGTAATAGTCAGTATAGTCAGATTCTCATAGGTCAATCGATTGTCAATGAGCTGGTTGATTGGTTGTATGGCGTTCGCTTGGAATTATCGTATGAATTTGTGGTTACCGTAGAGTCAGAAGTTCACTTAGCACGAAACTACTCCGGTGCACACTGTACTCCCTAACGCTGGGGATAATTGTAATGATAAAGCTCTCATCTTTGTTGCAGGTGGAAAGTTCCGACGCCCTAAGGATTCCTGCCCGCACATCCAAGTCTATTTGTAACGCTCCGATCTTTCTTCGCTCTCCCTTTTCTTCCAAGTGCATAACTTCCCTCTTGCAATAAACTCCCATTCGATCTACCAACTTACATCCTCTCCCTCTCTCTCAACTCATCCTAACCAATCCTTAATCCATAATATCCACCCCTTCGTCTTAACCCTCTCACACCAACTTATTCTCCCTTCGATTTCAGAACTAGTAACAGTTAATTTCCGCCCCAAGAGCAGTTTCTGTACCACACCACCCCAAACTTCTCTCCACTTTTAGTTTTTTTCTCTCTTCCTCTCTCATTGCGATAGAGATTTTTCCTGCCCCCCTCCCAAGACCTCTGAACCTCAAACTAGAAACGAGATTTTCGCTTCAAACTCAATAATAGAGGGACGACCGCTCAAATTCCAAGTAAGTGAATTTTCCCCTCACAGAAAAATCATATAGTGTTGTATGTAATATAAAAAGTTGTAACATATTATATTAATAACAGGAGCGTCAGTATTTGCCACAGGAAATTGCTTTCATAGCAGTTAATAACTTATTTGCAAATAGCTATTTTGTACACCGAAGAAGAAATTGACTTGGAATACTTGTGGGCGAAGAAGATGATACAAATGCTCTCTTCTGAGATTTCAGTTTCATATTACATCATTCTACAACTTATTCGTTTTTATATAATTATTATCATTATATGAAAAGCTTCTTCTACAGAGACAGCAACCTGGAAAATGTATGTCAAGCTATTTCAGTTCAAACCACATTGAAAAAGACTACTAACAGCTACTGTTATCTAATATACAGAGTGAGTCAGAAAGTAAAATACATGGTGTGAGGGATGATATTGGTTATACTGAACAAAAACGTTAATATGAACATATACCCTGTTCTTAAGGGAAGACTCCACTGAAAATAATGAAAATTTTTCCAAATGTTATTTAGCTATTTCACTTATTCAGAATTTATATTTTCATACCCCAAATGGATTCAGCTCAATTCTGATTACAAATACTCGTATGTTTACACTTTTTAAATTAAGGCTGGAAGGGGGCGTGGAATTTAAAGAGCTGTCAAAATTGTTTTTCATTGAAGAATTATTTTTTAAAATGTGTGATTACAAATCTAGTAACTTTTTTGTTGGCTCCCTGAAGTTACTAGATGAATGTAGCGGAGGAGAATATTAATTTACATAAATATTCATTTTATTTTCAAATCTATTTTTCTGTGTTCATTTTTGTTGATTCAACACCAACTTTCTTATGCCAAATATTAATCAATCTGGATAAAATTTTTAATGCAAGTATTTATGAGGTAGATATGTTTCTATGCATTTATTTTGTGAGAAATGTTGCTAGTTTATTTTATTAATATTTTTCTTAATGCTGCTAGTTTATTTTATTAATGTTTTTTCTTAAGAAAAATATTAATAAAATAAACTAGCAACATTTCTCACAAAATAAATGCATAGAAACATGCAGCTACCTCATAAATACTTGCAGTAAAAATTTCATCCAGATTGATTAATATTTGGCATAAGAAAGGTGGTGTTGAATCAACAAAAATGAACACAGAAAAATAGATTTGAAAATAAAATGAATATTTATGTAAATTAATATCCTCCTCCGCTACATTCACCTAGTAACTTCAGGTAGCCAACAAAAAGTTACTAGATTTATAATCACACATTTTAAAAAATAATTCTTCAATGAAAAACAATTTTAACAGCTCTTTAAATTCCACGCCCCCTTCCGGCCTTAATTTTAAAAGTGTAAACATACGAGTATTTGTAATCAGAATTGAGCTGAATCCATTTGGGGTATGAAAATATAAATTCTGAATAAGTGAAATAGCTAAAAAAATTTGGAAAAATTTTCATTATTTTCAGTGGAGTCTTCCCTTAACAGTAACTGACATACAGCTGTTTGAAAATCACGGGCATCAGTCTCATATCCTTCATCAGCACTCACATGCGGACGCAACCAAAATGACATTAGGCTGTAGTAGGATCAATGAAACATATCCTGGTCGTTGGATCGGTCGCTGTGGAGTCATTTCTTGGCCACCGAAGTCACCCGACCTTAATCCATTGAAGTACTGTGTGTGAGGTTGGCTTAAGAGCGAAATCTACAAGCGCAATATGGAAAATTCTCGCTCGTATTTTACATGCTTTTGCTCAAACGCTTTACAACGTCTGTAGTTTCACGCTGCATGCTGTTTGTTCCTCTTGATGATCCGCAGCTATAATATCTGGATGGTTCACTGTGATCTTCATTTTATACGCCAAAGCCGTCCACCCACAGAGAGATAGAAACAACTCGAATATTCGTTAAACCGAATACTGAGGCAGTACGCAAGCAGATGTACTTCGCATACTGCCTATAAAACCAGGCGTTCAGTAGCGCTATGTAAGTTTCTTCGATTTTCAACCGGTTTTGCAGGAATCGAATGGCTACATAGGTAAATATTCATAATTATACAATTATTAATATATTGTGAGCAAATTTTAGGAATATATTATTTACATTTTTATTTTATTCACGAAATTGTCTGTAGTAATGTCACGAGAGGTCTGAGATTTGCCGATAAATCCACGAGCGAAGCGAGTGGATTTTGCTGGGAAATCTCAGATCTCGAGTGGCATTTATTAGGACTATTTCGTGAATAAAATAAAAATATAAATAAATCCCTAAAATTCGATCACAAAATGTTATTGTTTATTAACGAATACTTAACCTATTCAGACATTGTGAAGTTGAAATACTCGCAGATGAATATCGATTACTGCAATAAAGAATTTCGATGTTATTATTCAGTAATGCCAATTGCGAAATACAGGTTTAACAATGTTAATTACATGTATTGCACTTTTCTCTTATTATTATAACATAAATACATTTTCATTATCTGTTGAAATCATAATTTAATTTAACAGTAACATTGGGGACAGCTATATTCCAATGCTTATGTAATATGTATTCACAGCGAGACATGTTGCTACACAGTGAAGCCATCTCTGTATAGATAGGCCTAATTAAAACACGAATTTTATTACGCCATACGGAAGGCAGTTTGATGAAAAGACCTTATTGTTACTATGCAAGGGCACTGGGTTTGATATGTTACATAAATTTGAACGTCTGACTTTCTATTAATTGTTTCATTTCATTCACAAAATACAAATTTTATAGGTTATGTTACCTGTGGGGGCCATTGAGGTGGGAGCAGGACCAATGTCAGCTGTGTCTTATTTCGACCGTTACAATCAGTGCTACACGAAAGCATTTTTTATAGCTCGACAAACGCATTCTCGCGCTGTAGTGTGTAACGGAACTAAAGCTGCATCTACACAGTTCAATATTCCAATCGCGTATGCGTACAATCTGGGAAGAATATTGAAAGAATCAAGTTTAAAAGGTAGGCTACGTTCAATTAAGATTCATGAAGATTTTGTGTCTACATGGTGCGCCGTTTTGAACGTCGTCTTCACTGCGTAAATATATTAATTAATATTAAATATCAATCTTGCATTCATTGCTTTAAAGTTGAAAGAAAACTTTAACCATGTAGTTGTATCTTAATGTATTCATGATCATCAATTCACGGGGAAACAGTTGGCGACAACGACTAAACAAAAGAACGACCATGCGATAAATTGATAGCGATAAATGTAGCTGCTGAATCATCGCAAAGTCTGACTGTGATTGGTTGGAATTCAAAATTTCATTACACTTCATTGGTCGAAAATGGAATGACGTCATATAAACGAAATAGTCCTAATAAATATCACTCGAGGTCTTAGATTTTCCAGAAATCTCAGACCTCTCTCGTGACATTACTACAGACTATTCCGTTTGTATCATGTCATTACATTTTCGACCAATGAAATGCAATGAAATTTTGAATTCCAACCAATCACAGTCATACATCGTGATAATTTTTGTAACTCGATTTATCACAATCAATTTATCGCATGGTCGTTCGTTTGTTTAGTCAGTGTCGCCAACTGTTTCCCCGTAAACCTATGAGCACGAATTTATTAATGTACTAAATAAAGTGTGAAATCCAACTTCACATCCAGATCTTTATCTTCTAATTGCATGTCCATTGTAGCTAAAGCAAATGACATTCCTTCATTCAGATTTGATAACTGCATTAACAACAATTACAATTCATTCAATTAATTTTCAATGTATTAATCAGGTTATTTGTAATTAATTATAAAATGTTTTAATTAAATCTTGATTTCAGCAGATAATGAAAACGTATTTCTGTTAAAATAAAAAGAGAAAAGCGCAGTATATGTAATTAACTTTGTTAAACTTGTATTTCGCTTTTCTCAATTGGCATTACAGAATAACATTGAATTTCTTTATTGCAGTAATCGATATTAATCTATTTCAAATTCACAATGTCTGAATTAGTACGTATTCATAAACATACAATTATTAACATATTGTGAGCGAATTTTAGGGATACATTATTTACATTTTTATTTTATTCACGAAATAGTCCTAATAAATGTCACTCGTGGATTGAGATATCCCACAGATAAATTCATTGTAAGTTAGGATTGATTTCGGAATGTCGCTTCATATGAAGACATTTAAAATGCATTCCTTTCATTAATTCTTTCTCTTATCAAAGACCCGTACTCTCCATACGAAAGCAATATGTAAAAAAAAAAAAAAAAAAAAAAAAAAAAAAAAAAAAAAAAAAAAAAAAAAAAAATGAATGAATTTGAAAAAGGATTTCCGGGTGAACGAAGTGCGAAAGACTATTGAAGGCCTTTCAACGGTACAAAATACTAATCACTTCTGGGAGTAACCTAACCTTTCTGACGCTTGAATTTTCTATTAATCCCTACAACATAACTAGACACTTGTTTTTCCAGATATTTAATGACAGAATTCATTTTGCACATATCTTTGTTCTTTGTATACTTTTTGTAAAAAGTAGGCATATTTAATTTGTGCGAGATTGTGCGTATTTGCTTGTTTTTCGCACAGAACCAATACGCGGTAAGTGTGAAATACCACATTCAGTATTCCCAACCTAACACACATAACAATGTCCCTCTTCTTACCGCTTAAGCGCGACATTCATTTTACTGCTTTAGGCTTTTAACATATTATTTTTACAGACGTTTAACATAGTAACAATTATAAATTGGAAACTTACCACTGCAATTTCACCTAAATTGCAACGTTAATTATTGTTTTTAAATATTTGCAAAAATTAAGTAAAGTCTACTATTCCACGAAACTTATTGCATTCCTGATACAAGTAACATTAAGGAAGCCGTGAAAAAATCAACAAGATTCCAGATGCCGATGTTATTACTGCAATATGTTATATAAATAATATTATTAAAATATTAAAATGAAAAATAAATCATTACATAACCTTACCGTTTGTTTTAAGTTCGCATTTATAGACTGGGGAAAAAAAAAGACAGACGTATATCACGGCCTGCTGGAGTATAGTAAACACAGAAAACATTTTATAGCAACAATGTTGAAGAAAGATATTTTGGTTTTCCGAAGTTGCCATCATTAAACAGAAACCAACATGGAGATTTCATTGCAACTAATTAGAAATTCGTCTTTCAGGTATATAATAAACGATCTTCGCACAAAATAATGTACGATACACGAGCGGTATGTTTGTTTTCATGTTCTCGGAAATTAAAAAAGCTCAATTACGTTTCGCTTTTTCAATCTTTTCCTCGACAATGAAAACGTCAACATATCGCTCTTGTAACGTATATTACTATTCCCTCCATTGCTAAATAAACCAGATAAACAAATGGTTACTTACAGTTATTCCACATTCATACAATTGTTGTGTAAAGTATATAATATATTTAATAATTTACCCATGACCAACATAGTGATGATAGAAAAGCATCGGTTCGTAATTTTTTTAACTCATCTCACATAGACAATTTTAGTATGTTTTTTATTAAATATGCACAATTTCCAATAAATTTCACATGTAATCTTGTCGATCATTTTTAATTTTTAATTATTTCTTTTTAATTTGATGGTTATTTTAAACTTTTTAAACCTGTTTATTGCAATATGTTTAACATGGATTTTCTTACTTTTACATAGATATCTACTTATTAATCTGATGATGCGCATAATAAGGGTGAAAACGTTCACTTATATGTAGGCCTATTAGCAAAAATAACTTTTTGATATTTTGCTACAATAAATAAGTCAAAGACTGAACAATCGAGACTTCATATTTTCGTATTATTAGAAGTACTGCTAAATACTAGGGAAAACTTGAGAGTAAGGGAGACGTTAAAGAAAAGATTTGAGTTCCTATGATTTTTTAATTTAAAAATATATACACTCTTTTCCTTAACAAACCGTACTTCTCGGTAAATAATAATTCTTTCTTCAAAATAACTGCAATGGACTTCAACTTAAACCCGTCTTACACGAAAAATCTATTCGGCACAAGATAAAGTATGGAATCTGATAATCTCGAAAACGACTGAAGACAGAAAACTTACAGCAGAGTCAGTAATAGCTTTACTTAATCTCGAGGAAGACAATTAGCCGAGGAATATGCAGAAGCAAAACAACTTGCACGTTTACCCCATCAGACAGAGCGCGCTTTTCATTTGTTTCCAGCGTGACGTAACGCAATTCCCGAAATGCAATGTACGTAAATAATAAAGTGATTAATTAGGCGACATAATTACATCAAACTGTGAACTACGGTGGCCTTCCCAATAATTAATTTAGTCGCCCTACTGAAAATCCATTTATTCGTACAAAAACCCGTGCTGACAGTTTTGACAGCGGAAGAGTTACGGAACTCCAGGATCCATCGGCGTCTGATAAAAGTGGGACTGCGAATATATTTTGTCACCCAAAATATATGGACGATTTAATCATATTCACTTTTACAAATGGCGCTATTACTCAACTCATTATGTTATGGATCATGGCATCTCAAATTGTGGGAGGACCAGATGTCAATTAAAATTGTATTATTTTCATTTTCCGTATTATGAAATTAACAATTTCATACAGTAATTCACTTCTCAAATATTATAATTGAATACCCCTACCACACCAAGTTAATATCATTGCTAGGTCAAAATTTATTTCATATGTTGACGGCAATGCAAATTATTTTAACATTTATGATATTTATTTCTTCCTTTCTTCCTTCCTTTCTTTTCTTGCTTTCTTCTTTTCTTTCATTTCTCTCTTCTTTTCTTCCTATCTTCATTTGTTTCTTCTTTTCTCCATTTCTTTCTTCCATTCTTGTTTTCTTCTTTTCTTTCTTCTTTTCTTCATTTCTTTCTTCCTTTCTTTTCATTTCTTTCTTCTTTTCTTCATTTATTTCTTCCTTTCTTCTTTTCTTCATTTCTTTCTTCCTTTCTTCTTTTCTTCATTTCTTTCTTCCTTTCTTCTTTTCTTCATTTCTTTCTTCCTTTCTTCTTTTCTTCATTTCTTTCTTCCTTTCTCATTTTCTCCATTTCTTTATTCCTTTCTTCTTTTCTCCATTTCTTTCTTCCTTTCTTCTTTTCTTCATTTCTTTCTTTCTTTCTTCTTTTCATTTATTTTTTCCTTTCTTCCTTTATTTCCTCCTTTCTTCTTTCGTTGCCTCCCTCTCTCCTTTCTTTCGTTCCTTCCTCCTTCTGTCACTCCTTCCTTCCGCCCCTTCCTTTATTTAGTCGCTTAGTGGCTTATTCGCTTATTCACTTAATCATTCACTCCTTCACTCATTTATTTATTTATTTATTCATTCATTCTGTATTCATGTCATGGCGGATTAGATGTATTCCATTTCTTAATCCTCCATCGCCCACTATAATATGATTACAAATGAATAATACATACAGCAACCTATAAGTATAGAGTAAACATTGTAATTTCGTGGCAGTGGTTATTTCGTGATACTTTTTCTTTGCTCTTTTGTGAACTAACCAATGGCGTTACGAGATCCAAATTTCCGCCAAGGGATTGCATATGTTGTCCAGTTTCCAGAAACATACAGCTAAGCTTTGTGTGACTATTGTAGTTGATTCAGTGAGATTTTATGTTTGGAGAGAGCAAGTTTGCGTCAACTTCTCAGGCGTACAAGTTTTGTGGATATTTGTAATTACATTACAGGCTTATTACTAAAGGTAAGCATATGATATTTGGTACAAAGATTTATTGTATCTTCATGAAATTTTAGGAAATGTTTTTGGAATTTTAGATACATCTGTAGTCGCCACATAGGCTTAGCTTTACTGATAGAAATCTTATCTGTTTGAGGCGAAATTTTGTTGAGCATTAAGTGTTACATTTTATACTATTTTAAAAATTGTATTACAATAGGAATTTTAGAAATCTGAAGACAAGATGTGAAAACAAAAAATAAAAGGGGAACGCAATGGGTTCAGTGTAGCTTCTGTTTGATTTGTTATCATGCTAAGTGTCAATGATAAGTTCTAGATGACTTACTTGCAAGAATTGTGACAGAACATGGAACATGGCTCCACCACTTTGGACCGGAGACAGAGGCAGACAATGGAGTGGCATCATGCAAATCACCAAAGAAATAGAAATTCAAAAGTACACCTTCGGCAGGAAACGTTATTGCTACTGTGTTTTTCGATTCAGAAGGACTCTTGCTTGTGGACATCATGCCACACGGAACCACCATTAATTCTGACGGGTATGTTACAACTCTCAAGAAACTTCAAGTTCGAGTGAGTCGTGTTCAATGACATTGGGAGACGCAGGATGTTCTGCTATTGCACAGCCATATGTCAGTCACAAGACCACAGACCAGATCAGAAAATTCTGATAGACAACACTGAAACATCCGCCTTACTGTCCTGAACTGGCACCGTGCGATTACCATCTCTTTGGTAAACTGAAGGATCCCTTCGCGGAACGAGATTAGAAGATGACTCCCTTGTGCACGCTGCTAAAGAGTGGCTCAGACGTGTTGGTCCAGACTTTTACCATGCTGGTCTACAGGCCCTCGTTCCTAGGTTACGTAAGGCAGTTGAAAGGGACGGGGATTATGTGGAAAAGTGACATTTTGTTCCTTAAGGATGCATCTACATTCTGTGAAAATAGCAAAGCTGTAGGATAAAAATATAGTTTTTAAACAAACGTAATGCATTACTTTTGGAGTTACCCTAGTAATATAGCCTATAGTAAAGTCCGTAATAAAAGTGTTCACCCTTTCAGGGCAAAGAAGATCCCTTTTCAATTTCAATTTTTACTTTGATTTCATTCTTATTATGTGTTGATATGTATTTTTATGTTTTCTTTCTATGAATATTAGACGGAATTACTATGTTTGAAGTCTTGTAACAATAAATGAGAATTTCATTTGACTTTAATGACTTTTTCAACAATTCTTCTACCTCTCACGATATTATCAATGCAATATCACGAAATTACCAAGGTTAGCACGAAATAACCAACCTTTCAGCTTAAGTTGTAAAAATGGTTTTTGGCACATATTCAAGAACGTATCCAGTCTTTTATATCTCCAGATTTGTAGCAGCAAGTTATCGTCTTTTAGATGAAAAAATCGGAATAAGGATATATATACACATTTGCATTTTAAATTAGTTTTCATGAAATTATCACGAAATTACCAATGTTTACCCTAGACTAAGTATCTGTTTAATATTTTTATTATTATTAAAAATACAATGTAGTACTAATATTTCTACGTTTACTAATCTAATGTCATTTATTTTTCTAACTAATTTATATAATTCACCATCAACATATAACAACAACAACAATAATAATAATAGTAATAGTAATAATAATAATAATAATAATAATAATAAATATAGTGAACCCTTGTATTTGAACCCAACAAATGGTATTATTATTCCTTACACAAATTTTGTTTTAGTATGACTATTACACTCTTACTACGTCATACTACTTTTGACCAATAAAACGGTACGAAAGGACGTATTTCAACCAATCATGGCTGCTTATCGCACAATTTTATCGCGTCCCTAGCATTTGTTTAATTTTATCGCGTCCCTAGCATTTGTTTAATTTTATCGCGTCCCTAGCATTTGTTTCTTTGTTTGCCAACATTTGAAACTGCGCTGGTCTGGACGTCAAAAATATATATAAAATTACAAACCACTCCAGTCGATGCACAGCAGTTTCAAATATGACTCGCATTGGCATTCAAGAAGAAAGAATTAATAAAAATCACTGATCATACCTATGCATCTTCTGAAATCCTATTTACAAATAAATGAAGAGCACCATTCGGAAATCCTGAATAAGTTGAATACACCATGTAGGCCTAAATCAACGAGTTCCAATTCTATTATGCACACGTCCAATATAACATCAATTGAACCACCAACCACATTCAAATTTGGAAATTGTACATTCAATAAATATTCCTTTTAAAATTATTCATGTTTATTTTTTATATCATCGTCGTTAATTGAAACTTTTCTAACACTTGTGTATATTAGTTAGGTTATATTATAGCTTCTGCTCTGAGAGGATAAAAAGAACTTCTGCTATATGATATTATGGATAGTCACGTATCAGAGATTGTTTAATATTAAGATTTACTGAATAGTAATCATTACAGTGTCTGTATAAAGACACTACTGCCATCTAGCATGCATCTAGCGTAATATTTGTAATGTCGAGATGGTACAATAATACATTTAAAGACAGTTGTATTTTCGTAAGTCAATTAATATTTTATTGTATTGGAGTACTTCGTTACTTCTAATCTTTATATACTTTCTTCTAATCGTGTAATAGTCAATTAAATCCCACTCGAGTTTTGATTTTCTCTAGATAAATCTGCTCGTGTTCCACTTGCAGATTTATCGATAAAATCAAAACGTCTAGTGAGATTACTGTTGAAAAAAGCACTCTTTATGACTTCAATAAGAATTTTACGTTGTGAAAGTGTCCTTAACGGAACATACAGAAATTATACGAGATAACATCGACATTTCGAATACCAGCCTTTAAATCACCTAACGACATAATTTCCGGTAAATCAGTTTTAATTAATAACAAACTCAATATTCTTAAATCAGTTTCAATTAATAACTGGAACTCAATTTTCTTAAATAATTTAGCCGGTTGCTAGGAAACTAATGAAACAGGTACGCATCAGGCAATAGAGTTATAATTCTATTGCAATTGTTAGCCCTTCGTTTTCTACTACTCCGATATACAAGCGACTCTGCTTCTTTATTAACGACCTCACCCCTGTGGAGAGGGGAGGAAGTTATGAAGAAATCCCTGCAACACCCTCCGTGAATGTGATCATGCTCATTATTCGAGCAACCCTCCACCCCAAAGTACAGACGAGTCTAACTACTTTATTACCCGTGTATAGAAAAGCACTGGCAGCACTTGAGACATGTTATACGAGGTGGCTGGTTTTGAACAACGCTCACCAGACATAACTGATAATGCCATGTAGTGTCTGTTATGAGGATGTCACCTCCTGTGTGTGAGGCAAGATGTCTTATCATGAGCAAACTCATACGTGCATTGAGTGCCGTCTGAAACACGTATACGGGGGAAATGAAACATCATTATTCATAGACATAACAGGTCTAATTCATCTGAAGTTCGCAGCTTCAAGCCCTATAATAGGGAAGGAAAATTAATGAAGATACAAAATTTTAAGTTATTTCAAAAGGGAAGCAAATTTATTGTATATATTATTTTAATCTACCGAAGTACATATGATATTTCCATGCAGATATGCTGCGTCATCATACGATGAAAGAGTAATGGAACGGAGAAAAATTCTCTCCGGCGGCGGCGCCGGGATTTGAACCCGGGTTTTCAGCTCTACGTGCTGATGCTTTATCCACTAAGCCACACCGGATTCCACCCCGGCGTCGGACAGAATCGTCTCAGATTAAGTTCCAACTCTTGGGTTCCCTCAATACATTTTAAATTAAAAAAGGAATCCCCGAAACACAATAGAGAAAAACAAACTCAATAAGATGATAGAGATATGAAAACGGAAACGTAATAAACATGGAAGAGGACAATAGTAAAAAGATTGGAAGCAATACGTAACCTATAAAATACTTACTTACTTGCTTGCTTGCTTGCTTGCTTTTAAGGAACCCGCAGGTTCATTGCCGCCCTCACATAAGCCCGCCATCGGTCCCTATCCTGAGCAAGATTAATCCAGTCTCTATCATCATATCCCACCTCCCTCAAATACATTTTAATATTATCTTCCCATCTACGTCTCGGCCTCCCAAAGGTATTTTTCCCTTCTGCCTCCCAACTAACACTCTATATACATTTCTGGATTCGCCCATACGTGCTACATGCATGGTCGTTCTTTTATATTGTCAGTGTCGCCAATTGTTTCCACGTAAATCGATGAGCATGAATCCATTGTACTAAATAAAGTGCGAAATCCTATTTCCACATCTACATCTTCATCTTCTAATTCCATGTCCATTGCATCTAAAGAAAATGACACTCCTTCATAACAATTGTTGATTTAATTAAGGTATTAATCAGGTTATTTGTAATTATACTATAAAATGTTTAGATTAAATTATGATTTCAGCAGATAATGAAAACGTATTTCTGTTATAATAACAAGAGAAAAGCGCAGTACATATAGGTAAACAAGTAGGTATTTCGCTTTTCTCAATCGGCATTACTGAATAACATTCAATTTCTTTATTGCAGTAATCGTTATTCATCTATTTCGACTTCACAATGTCTGAATAGGTTAAGTATTCATAAATATACTATTATTAACATCTTGTGAGCGAATTTTAATGATATATTATTTACATTTTTATTTTATTCACGAAATAGTCCTAATAAATCTCACTCGAGGTCTGAGATTTCCCAAATAAATCTCAGACCTCTTGTGACATTACTATAGAATAATTATGAAAATCGTTCAAAGAAATCTCGCACCCTCACGCCTCCGACTGAGTGCAGCATGGTGGAGGGGAAGGTAAGATATGATTGGTCGCGAAAGCTAGATTTACTGCAGTAGCCGTGATGTTGCCAAATGTTTCGTAGAAACATAACGATTTCCTCTAAAATGGATAAAAAAAAAACTTAATTATTTATTTCTCGGAACTCTCCTCATGATCTATTACCAGTTTCATTTTGGCGCACTGCTTACCGTCCACCCTGTATTGCATAAGCGAACGTTACATAAAACTGAAGGAGCCATACAAGCAATAAATTAAAATCAAAGTGCAAAAGCTTTCAAATTTTCATTCCGAGTGTCACGTCTGTATTGCAAATGGGAATCGAACCACGTACTTCTGCTGCTGATTGCGTTTTGAATTATTTGCTCATTAGTGATTGAATTTGATGGACGCTCTCTGTATAAATCCGGGACAACGGACACGTTTCATTAGACCCGCCTAACACTGTCTTGAATAAAAACGAGAAATTCTGTCAAGCAAACAGTGAATTTGCTGGCAGTGTTAAATCCTTCCAAATACTTTGACAGCAAAAAAATGCCAGTCAGAAAGAGATACCTGCTAAATGACATTCTATGTGCAATTGAAATTGTGATGATAATTCTTTTACCTAAACTCATATTTGAATTTATCTCGATCTTACGAGACAGCAAAATGTTAGCTGCACATTTTCCTACGTCTATAATTTAACGTTCATTTGAAACTACGATTTACAGCGATAAAAAGCTGAAGAAGTAACTGAAATTAATTTTACGGTCATCTGAAGTACAGTCTGTTCAGAGAGAAAGAGAAAACAATTGCATACACAGCTATTTACTGAACATCCTTTTAAATTACACAAGGCATTTACAAGCGCTGTACATTGTAATATTGTTACTTACTTACTTACAAATGGCTTTTAAGGAACCCGAAGGTTCATTGCCGCCCTCACATAAGCCCGCCATCGGTCCCTATCCTGTGCAAGATTAATCCAATCTCTAACATCATATCCCACCTCCCTCAAATCCATTTTAATATTATCCTCCCATCCACGTCTCGGCCTCCCTAAAGGTCTTTTTCCCTCCGGTCTCCCAACTAACACTCTATATGCATTTCTGGATTCGCCCATACGTGCTACATGCCCTGCCCATCTCAAACGTCTGGATTTAATGTTCCTAATTATGTCAGGTGAACAATACAATGCGTGCAATTCTGCGTTGTGTAACCTTCTCCATTCTCCTGTAATTTCATCCCGCTTAGCCCCAAATATTTTCCTAAGCACCTTATTCTCAAACACCCTTAACCTATGTTCCTCTCTCAGAGTAAGAGTCCAAGTTTCACAACCATACAGAAGAACCGGTAATATAACTGTTTTATAAATTCTAACTTTCAGGTTTTTGGACAGCAGACTGGATGATAAGAGCTTCTCAACCGAATAATAACACGCATTTCCCATATTTATTCTGCGTTTAATTTCCTCCCGAGTGTCATTTATATTTGTTACTGTTGCTCCAAGATATTTGAATTTTTCCACCTCTTCGAAGGATAAATATCCTACTTCTATGTTTCCATTTCGTACAATATTCCGGTTACGAGACATAATCATATACTTCGTCTTTTCGGGATTTACTTCCAAACCGATTGCTTTACTTGCTTCAAGTAAAATTTCCGTGTTTTCCCTAATCGTTTGTGTATTTTCTCCTAACATATTCACGTCATCCGCATAGACAAGAAGCTGATGTAACCCGTTCAATTCGAAACCCTGGCTGTTATCCTGAACTTTCCTAATGGCACATTGTAATATTGTAACAGTTGTAACTGAAATTATTTAATACTATATTATAATTAAGACGATTGTATATTTATGAAACAGGACTTCCACTGGGAGCTATTCCGAGATAAATTTCACAAACTGCATAATCAACAATATGTATTTAAAATAAAATAATTTCTGTTTATTGTAAAAGTATTCCTTGTCTGCCATCTATTGCACTAGTTGGAAACACGCCGAAAAACATTCATGGTCGGCGCCTGCCATCTGTTGCAATACTCGAGAAGACGCTGAAAATACACTCATGATCACCGTTTAATTATCATTAATGTAGCCAGGTAAGATATTTGTTAAAACTCAAAACTTAGGTATTTAATTATGTATTTCGAAGAACTTGTTTCAATTTCTCTTTATAGTCTATTCCAAATTTTGTTCACTGGCAATAAAATAGAGAACCTAACATTCTAAATGTGCTAAATGCCAAAAACAACTTTGAGATATTGATGAAAAAACAATGCGCAACGCTACAACACCGTCTTTTGACGCACGAATGAATCACAGTTGAGCTACGACAAATACAATTTAGTAAGATATTCTCATATGAATGTTTCTCCCTTAGATTGAATAAAATGAAATTTCAAAATTGGCACTTAGCACGTTTAGAATGTTAGGTCTTCAATTAACTGCAATGCTTTATTTGACGTACTATTCAGTCTATAGAACTCATTCATAAATCAGCCGTGTTAAGCTGGAGATTACATTGAAGATAAACGTAACGTACAGTGTGAATGTATGCGACGTGTGTATACAAGGTGAACCATAAGTAATGTTTCACTTTCAGGTGATCGTTCTTTGAGATATTTGACAAAAATGTTTAATACGATTTTGTTAGTTTTTTATTCCTTTGCGAGTTAAACTGTTTTATGTGAAACATTTGATAATAAGTTTTGAGAAAGCCATTGATTTAATTCCCAATATGCTTAGATCAGTGAGAGCAGTGTAATATGAAAATAAATGAAAGAATTTTAGTTTTGTCTTCAAATTGTGTAGAAATTTGATCTGAACAAATGTAATTTTTCGTTCAGAAAAGGAATTTTATTTATTTATCTAGCTAGCTAGTGAGTACAAATTAAATTTATAAAACAAAAATGTTTCTAGCCACTACCGTAAGAGCCAGGCTCGTGTACGGTGTGGTCTTAGCCAATAATATAACATAAAATTTACAAGGACAGATTACTAAATACAGTAAATAACTTAATTCAAACCAATAAATAACACACAGGAGCAAAAAAAATAAGAAAGAGAAAAAGAGAGAAAAATACACTTTTAATATAAATTGACAATCAGACAGAAGCCAGTGATATTCAATAAAAACATGAATATAGTCGACAGAAATAAAAGGTAAAAAAATGCATTTGTTAATATTATATATCAAGAATAATTTTATAAATTTCTTTTTTAAAAGCTCCAATTTTAAAATATTTCTAATTTGAAAAATGGTTTGTAATTTTATTATAAAGTCTTGGGCCGAAACTAGCATAATGTTTAAAAGCTGCACTTGTATGACATTTCGGTTGAGTTAATGGGAAAGTAGACTTTTGACTTCTAGTACAATATTCATAGCACTTAGATTTATGTTTTATTTGATTTCTGTTGTAGTAAGTTAGTAAACTATATTTATAAATTCATTCAATAGTTAATACATTAAAATCTGTATCAATTAAATTTGTTGGGTAATCCATATTTTTGGTCAGACAAATTAAAAATATTACATTTGTCCGGATAAAATTTCTGGACATATAAAAGACAAAACTAAAATCCTTTTAAATCATTTATTATCATAATAGCTGTTCACTGCTCTCTTAAATTGACAGAGCATATTGGGAATTAAATCCATGTCTTTTCCAAATCCCGCTATGAAATGCTTCACATAAAACAATATTTTTTTCTCAAAACGGAAGAAAAAAATGAGTAAAATTGTATTAAACTCTTTGGGCCGTATTCATAGACATTTTTAGCGCGGGCTTTCGGTGGATAATCAGCGTTTTTCGTATTCATAAACCAGTGTCAGCGATAGGATATGATTTGAATCCTGTACAAGTAACCAGTGGATAGCCGGGGCTAGCTTAGTACGCTCGTAGCGCGTGCTGCGAAATGTCTATGAATAGCATCCTTTTTGTCTGAAAAATCTTAAAGAATAACTTCTTGAAATTAATAACATCACTTACGGTTCACCCCGTATATGTGATGTGTGTGATACAGATGTGCTATTTATGTATAATAGAACATATTTATTTACTTGTTCATTGATTTATTTCTTGATTATTTTAGCTGTGCTGACGGCTTTCAGGATGGTAAATTGCTATGATAGAAAATGGATTTTTGTTACTGTTTATGTACTCTATTAAATGTTGCAGTGCGGTAGGCTATATGCTCCAATACAACTCAGCTTGTTTGCCAAGAGACTGTACTGTCCTGCGACCCCTTGGGTATATGTCACATGTTTAGAGTCGTCGCTTTATGTGTTAAATGCATCGCACAATGGGCGGGCATAAAGTTGCGATCCTTATGGGACGCCTTCTACAGCACTTTGACACAAACTGCCTACACGGCACAATAGTTGTCTGCAATCAAAATATTGTGACGCATCAAGTTCCATTCTTTGCATAAAAATAACAAACTTTTACTCTTCATTTCTACGAGTGCATAATTAAAAAATATATCCGGAATAGCTATTATATCTCCTGATTTAATAAATGTTGGTCGATTAGGACTCTTCCGAAGCCTCGGATACTAAGATACATTACAATATTCGTAACGTTATGACGTAATGTGAAGCTGCTTTCCGGAAGTGCAGACACAACAAATCTGCCGGAAAGTTTAACAACTATAAAACACTTAGAAACAGAACCACACAAAGCATTAGGAATGCTAAACGCCGTCACGCCCTGAGTCTCGTCGACCCGTCCATTCCCCCGCGGTGTCTTTGGAATAACTTACGTGATATGGAAGTAGGGAAGAAAGCATCAGAAGTGGCATGAACATACCACTTGATAACCTCAATGAATACTTTACCTCACCTCCCACTATACGACCTGGAACACAGTTAAACTAAATACAATCAATACTCTCCTAGCTAATCCTCCTCCTCGCGAAAAAAAATTCTTTTCGCACATTACTGATTCTGAAGTAAGGAGAGCTCTTAAAAGCATTAAATCTACAGCACAAGGCACTGATAACATAAGCATAGTCTTCATTAATAAGTTAGTCGAGGTCGTGCTTCCTGTAATAACCCATATTTTCAATTCTTCAATTATCACGTCGGCTTAACCGCAACTCTGGAAAACAGCTTTTGTACGTCCAATTCCTAAAGCAAATTCACCTACTTCTGCCGAAGACTACAGAGTCTATAGTATAGACCAATCTTCATTCTTTCTGATTTATCTAAAGCCCTGGAACGCATCATTCATAAGCAGTTGTCAAACTATATAATAGAATTTTATATGTTAGACCCTTTACAATCAGGATTCAGAAATGGCCATAGCACTTCTACTGCTTTGTTGAATGTTACTGTGGATATACGCACAGCCATGGATAAACGACAGGCTACTGTACTAGTTTTATTGGATTATAGCGAAGCTTTTGATTCTGTTGACTTCGATCTACTATTGACTAAACTACAAACGCTACATCTTACTGATAGTGTTATTACTTGGATGCACTGATACTTTACTGGCCGCCAGCAGCGTGTCATGTCTAATAATCGTTTTTCTTCTTGGCGGACTGTAGATTCAGGAGTTCCTCAGAGTTCAGTATTAGACCCCTTGTTCTTCTCTATTTATATAAACGGAATTTTTAAATCACTGAAGCACTGTAGATATCAAATATATGCAGACACGTTCAATTGTATATTTCAGTTCATCCTGATGCTCTAAACGACATTAATAGTCTTAATGATGATCTGGACTTCATATCTTCCTGGTCTGAACAATTTGAATTTAACCTAAATGCATGTAAATCACAGGCTATTCTGTTAGTGGACCATATATTAATTCATGACCTCAATGGCCTGAATATTCCACCTGTGAAACTGAATAAAACAATTATAGCGTTTATCTCGACAGTAAAAAACCTCGGAGTTCATTTCGAATCTAATTTCAATTGGATACACATATTAAATATATCATTAAGAAGGCATTCTCTATTCTCCATCCACTAAAATGATTGTATCATTATCCGTCTAAATTAAAACAGACTCTGGTACAGACACTCATTCCGCCTCATTTCGATTATTACGACGTTTCGTTCAGTGAACTCAGGATTGATTCCTCCCAGAAACTATAGCGTATTTAATTAGTTTATTATTTATCACGATTTTACTTGAAATTGGATCTAAAAATGCCATGATTTCTCTTTTCTTTGTTGTGATTTCTATATTGAAATCTGAAGCGATTATTTGTAAATTATAAACGGCTTTTTAAAGATCATCTTCTGTTTTAGTGATAAAAACCTGATCGTCGGCAAACAGTAATGTATCGAGAAACGTGTTTCGATTAATTTGAATTCCAGCATGATGACTTTGCCTCCAACTGTACAATATATGGTTCATATTAGCGTCGTGAATTACAGACGCAATGTTCCGTGCAAGTTTGTCGAGTACGGCGAAGTTCGATATTCGCTCTGCAGAAGTAGGCTTGTCATGTTTGTTTCGCCTTGTTATAAAAATATTCGTTTGGACTTCATTCATGTTTTAACCGCTTAAGAATTTCAGCATATATCTTGCGATTAGTTTTTCATATGAAACAAGACGAAGTTTTTAATGTCTTGGTTGCCTCTCTCACGTTCGAACACTGCAGGACACCAATTCATATTATGATAAATAGAAGAAGAGAAAGACCACACTTTTGTCCAACACCTTGATTTATTGAAGTCAAACTAATAGTTCCGCGTTCAGTTCTTATGGAAATTTCATTTTGTTGATATAAATTATGAAACAAAATGATTTGATTTGGTACATTATCATGACATAAAATCTCTGAAAGTTTATTTCTGTTAACTTCATCGAATGCTTTTATGAAATCAATAAATGCTAAGTGTGTTTCGATATTAAACTCTCTATGCCAGACCTGCAGAACTGTAGCTCTTCAGAGCGACTGCTTTCGTACCCCTTCTATACCTCACCCACCTTTTCTAACAGCGTGGTCATAGCTTTCTAGTTGCGCTCGGCTATACCAACATTCATTCTCGCGGCGGTAGGTACACAATACGCTATTAAGAATTACAAATGAACAGATAATACAATCCTTAGGAACATACCTTCAGAAAGTAAGAGAAAAACGTATGAGGGAAATAAATAAGTTAAAAGACATGTAAAATAAATCTTAAAATGTGTGTATATATGTAAGAAGGTCTACCTATGTATATTGTACAGGGACATCATTTTATTTTTACTTCAACTTTTATTGTACCTGAGTTTTTGAATGTACTTCACTCCCACCCCTTCTACTAACCAAGTTCCAGCTGTCTTCCTCACAGAACCAAGGCCGCAGTACTGAGTTAGAGATTACAGTACGTTTCAGAAATATGTTCGCGTTTTCCAGTGACAAAAATTTCCAATATTGAATCATATTTTCGCACAGGTACTGTCGTCCGTTTGCCTACGTCGCATCCCGATTTCCCCCACCTCCTTCTGCTCGCTCCACTGTAAAGACTAGTGGCTGGGCTTTCTTAGCTCTTTTCTGAAAACATTAATTTCTGTTATAAATTGATTATAGGTCTACGTAATATTATGAAACTGTTTAAAATAACTTAAATAAAAGGCCCTCGTTAAGTAATTAATTATCACGTGATTCCCCCCTTTCTACGATCCTGCGACATAACCACTTGAACGGACAGTAGATAGCATGTCTGAGTAATTTTATCTGTGCGGGTCGGGCAGAAGTGAAGACTGAATTTACAGTACGTAAGGTACTCTTTTATAGAATATGTACAGAATTATTTCAACATGAGTTACTAAGTATGAAGGACGAAACTGGTAATTGGAATTAGATGCAATAGTCTATAGTGCGATAATAGGCACAAAAAAACTGAACCCTGTATCGAAATGAACGGCCACCATTTTCAAAAATATGTTTAAATATCCATATTATGATTATTTTTCATTTTAACTTCATTCTCTTATCGTACGTTAATGTGCTATAGACAGTATAATATACACTGCATAATGAATACGTTCGCATGGATAACTCAGTTTGTGTGTAAAAACACTTACTGGTAATACTGTACAGTATTTTGATTAAACATAACCTAATGAAAATTTTCACACTCAAAATCGCGATATTTCCTACTTTATGTAAATGGATGAACTACTTTTCATCCCTCCTGTACCTAGTAAAGTGATCTGTTTGTATTTTACGCCAGTATCATCGAACTCCAGTCGTGGAAGGAGGTAGCAAATGGTGTTTCCGGGTCTCAATCATTAATCCAAAGGTATAGCCAGGTTAATATTAAAAATGTTAGTAAAAATAAAATGATGTCCCTGTATATAAATTGTATGCTAGTAAGTGAGTGATAGCTATATGACCGGAGGTAATGCTGTCATACAACATTGTAACGCACTGCAGCCAAATAAATAAATAAATAAATAAATAAATAAATAAATAAATAAATAAATAAATAAATAAATAAATAAATAAATAAATAAATAAGTAAACGTACTGCAGTTTGAAGAGAACTGAAACGTGACAAATCCTAAACCCGTGAAGAAATACTACTTCCAAAGGAAATGGGAATATGATTATTTTGTTGTTGAAGACGAAAGAATTGTTTGTTTACTGTGTCCTATCCACTTTATTTCTACTCGTCATTTCAATATTAAGCGACAATTCAACAAAGTCCACATTACGAATTATGGAATAGTCAAACTTTCGGGTAAGTTCATTAGCCTATTACGAACTGTATATTGAATATGTATTTATATACTGTTAAATTAAGGACATCACTCGTTGTGTTCATTTTGTATTGAAATGTATATTAACTTTCAAGGATAATTACTTATATGTTGCAAATTTATGTTTCCGTAGGTATTGATAGGAGGAAATTTTGGAAAATCTAAAGCAGGTTAGGCGCAAAGAAATCTCAAACTGCCAACAGAAAATCTAGCATAATCGTAAACCTTGAAACGACAAAACGCATTATAAATAAAATTACTTTATTACAATCCTTTTTGAAAATTACAGTGCCGCCACTGACGGACCTTCAACGCACGGAGATTGTCAACAACTCTACGCAGAAGGCGATCATTCCTGATAAAAGTGTAGTGAGGCTGACGTCATATTTCCCCTCCTTACGGGCTCTGCAGTCCTTCTCTATGCTGTTCTATTAAAACCTTCATAGTAAATAGCTATCACAACATAATCTTCCTTTTCGGAATCCATTTTTTGTTTATAAGCTTCTATTCTGTCATAAATGAGCTATTGTATCTCATATACTGCTCTAAATAGTCTGTCATGCAAATTAAAATACAATATTTACACGACAAAGTTTACACTGACCACGTATTGAAAACCTCTGCAATAATTAAGAGACTCACCCGGGTTGACAGCGTCGGCGGTCACAATCAGTAGCAGTTGGAGGAGCAGAAACACAATGGGCATCTGCAACAGAGAGCACGAGCACACATTACACCACCGAGCCAACCGCAGACCAGCTGCTGACCGCATCATGGGCTTGACGACAGGTTGAACAAACACTTGCTACTCAGAGTTTAATACCTATCTTACCAGTTTCATTTCACCATTGATCCATCTCTCCGTCAGTCATTTCACCAATGTCGTACATTTCAAGGGTTTCTAAAATCTCTGTCTGTTTTCACACTCGAAAGGGTAACGTCCATATTATCAGGAAAAAATATCCTTTTGCAAGGTCCTGCATGTATTACTGTAAAGCAGCCGTGGCGAGAATGCGACTCGCGAGGACATTGTGGCTCGCAGTGAGAGCTATGCATTTCTCTTGCTTCTAACCTCCCCCAACCCCCACCCTCTTACTCACTGGAGTCAAACTCCGTTCCATTTGTATTTGTCTCTGATCTGCGAGTGGCATATGTCTCTCTCGAAACCATGTACCTCTACAAAAACGATTGTTTAAAATGGGATGGGAGGACGCATTTTTTTTCTGCCAATGTGATGAGAATATTAAATGTATGATTTGTTCACGAGTATTACGAGGAAACGGTTGTATAACATAAAACGGCATTATACTACATGTCACTCATGAAACATTAAAATTTAGGTGTCGTTAAAAATGATAATAATAATAATAATAATAATAATAATAATAATAATAATAATAATAATAATAATATCATCATCATCATCATCATCATCTCTGTACGTTGAACCTTTTTCAGCAGATGTACGAATAATGCAGTTAGCTCTTCAATTTGAACTCACTGATTTACTATGTGATGTCAAATGAAAGCTAGATATTGGCCTAAGGACTTAACAAATGTTGAACTTTCAAATCTTTGCCAAAATATAAATATGCGAAGCTTCGTTCTTTCGCTTGCTCTGTTGAAGCCATGTTCGCTACAACGTACGTTTGTAAAAAAATATTTTCAACAATGAAAATAGTAACAACCAAATGTAGATCACGACTGACAGACAAATACCTTCGTGATCAACCATGACTGGCAGTAAGTGACATAATTCCTGATTTTGAAACTTTGTCGCAGAGACATTCTGAAGACAGTTAATTTTAGGTTGTGATATTGTTAATTTATTCTTCATTCCTTTCTTCGTTACACGTACTAAACATTAGTTTCTAACCTTATACTGTATAAAATTATATTTAAGCGCTTGACGTAAGGAAAATGAAAATCCGTTAATAAGTCACTTGCTTCACTTCCCCTTCGGGCGTCCGCCTCCCTCCACAGGTGCTATGCACGCTGCAGGTTACACAGTGGCTCGGCGCACAACTACACTTTCGCCACCGCTGCTGTAAAGAGAACATGGCCTACAAAATTAAGCTTCCAACACAATCTAGAAGACGCGAGAAACAAGTTTCAAGTATAGGGTAAAATAGTTTTATATTAATGCGAAAGTAAATTTCCACTCATAGTTAAAGTAGTCGAACCATATGCGTTGCACCTTATAGCTAAGACCTAGACATTAATAATTCAATTGAGTTACTGTAGACCGCCCCTTTATCCCCCACTCCACCTTCCCCTACTGAGTCAGCTATGTTTTAGTGCGGTACAAGCAGACAGGAAGGTCAGTGACGGATTATATTAGGTGGAAATCATAGCTTTTACATACTTTCGGCTCTCGCTGGTCACCCAAAATCCACCACTGATGAATAGAACATTACTGTGTGTTTGTTTTTAAAGCGGTGTAAGCGAAAAGGACATGAACAGGAGTACGTCCCTTTCACTTGCCCTCTTACACCCAGGGCTGTATAGCTTATTAAACTGCTTGCAGAATAGCAAGTCAAATTATAATTATAAGGAGACCAACTGTCCCACAATATTATTATTATTATTATTATTATTATTATTATTATTATTATTATTATTATTATTATTATTAGAAATGGAAATGGCAATATCATGAGTGCAATCCTGATTAGAAACAGGAAATATTTAATTAAAAGAATCCAAAGTGACCAAAAAAAGTTTACGAAGCAAAATTTATTAAATAAAATCGCAAATACGACAAATAAAGCAATCGTAAAAATTGAAAAGAACACTTTTTAATATCGGACTAGGATAGATATGGGATAACTTGGCTACTAGCAATAGCGCAGGAATCTTCAATTTAATTAAATCAAGATGTAAAAATATTACAAGACAAAATGATTTTAGTAATATCAATGAAATGCGCTCCCTAATATTTTTTAATTAATATAAAATATATGGGGACGGAGTATATATATATATATATATATATATATATATATATATATATATATATATATATATAGGCAATATGAAAATGAAAGAAAGATTTGGCCTGGCCTGGTTCAGACCGGGTTTTTGGAGACTAAGAAATAATAGAGGTAATCTACCCCAAGGTATTTGCCCATTATGTGGACACAGAGAAGGTGACATTCATATTGTTCTGGAATGTCAACTATAAAAGAAATTCGGATGAAATATATATGAATGAAAAGTTCCTACTAACGAATAAAGAAATAGCTATGAGAGAACTTTCGATTAATAATAATAACAAAAAAGTTACGAAAGCAAATAGATTTATATCTCTTTTTGGTTAAACAAAAGAGAATGAAAAGAATTAATGAAATAACTAGAACTGAATAAGATAAGATTCGTTTTTCTAGTAATATCTATAATTGTAATAAAACGATTATATTAAAAAATTTGAATAAGAAATAATTAGAAAAATACATTTGTTTTTTATAAAATGAGTTGAGTCTTCCACAAAACTAGACGCAAGTGTAAGATAAAACATCTTATATTAAATATATAATTTTAGAAATTGTATTAAAAATTGTAAAGTATGTAAATATAAGTTTTCAATGATTATATGTATGTACTTTCTTCTGTGAACTATAAATAATAAATTTATTTATTTTAGGTTATTTTACGACGCTTTATCAACATCTTAAGTTATTTTGTGTCTGAATGAGATGAAGGTGATGATGCCGATGAAATGAGTCCGGGGTCCAACACTGAAAGTTATCCAGCATTTGCTCATATTGAGTTGAGGGAAAACCCTGGAAAAAACCTCAACCAGAGAAATTGCCCCGACCGGGAATCGAACCCGGGCCACCTGGTTTCGCGGCTAGACGCCCTAAGCGCTACTCCACATGTGTGGACTAAATAATAAATATCAAATATCAAAATTAATAATAATAATAATAATAATAATAATAATAATGATAATAATAATGATAATAATAATAATAATAATAATAATAATAATAATAATAATAATAATAATAATATAAATATTCAGAAAATATAATATAATAAAATTGTGAACATACAAAATTCTAGCATTCCCCTGAAAGAGAGTAATGTAGTGCTCAGGGAAGGATTCGATACATATTCTGGTTAAATAGTTTTGAAAAGATGTTAAAAACATACATTTATCCACCCTCTGTAACTTAAGTAGAGATTCTTCGTAAAATTAAAAATAGAAATGCTTTAGGCAAGGTTCACGCACTTCTTTTTACATGATTATCTTCCGTACAATCAAAATTTGTGATTCCTGAAAGGTAAACTCTCGTAAGTTACCAGAAGGGCTAATAATATTTCACTATTTGTTTACATAGTTAAAAGCTCAAAAATGAAAGTTGTGATATTTTTTCTTCCCTTTTTATACTTTTAAATTACTGTACTTTTAAAATTATATATAATTAAATTATCGCATTCAGTAAACACATCTGTATCAGAACAATACGATAATTATTTGGGATAGATATATCTCTTTAAAGTTAATATATTTTTCACAAGAATATAGAAATTTCGAGTTTTCCTGTTTTTTTATTGTAATTATTCAAAAACGTTGTGTAATATTGAAAGAGAATTACATGTTAACATAACAACATATGTCTTGCTACGTTTATACATCCATCTTCTCCCTTCCTTACCTCTCCCCTTCTCTAACCTTCCCAACCCTTAGATTTATTCTGTTTTTGTTTCCATTTTAAATCACAGGATGTATCGATACAGGCTCCCAGTATCAACATAAACCAAGCAAGAGACATCGGGCAAATAAACAAAACAAAAGAAAAACGTACGCATGGTCGTCAAAGAAAAAAGCAGGACTACAAAATCTTACATCGAGCAAACAAAAAGTGAACCCAACCCCAATAGTTCCGCTACCACCCCTTCCTCTCATTCTAAAAATTCTGAAAGAAAACTACAGATATGGGGAAAGGGGAAAACTGAACAGAATAAATTTTACCAAGGAACGGGGGAAAAAATGGGAGAGGAATCGAGGGATGTAGGGGGAAGGAATCAAAGTTGAAGACGAAAAGTGGTAGGAGACTGAAAAGGGCTTGGAGGTGGGGAAGGAAGAGATAAGAGTGAAGTCGATGTATAACGGAAGAAATGAGTGGAACGGAGATAAAAAATGCATTAAAATTGAAATTAAAGAGACGAGGAAAGCCACTTGATGGTACCGCGCTGATCGTGTAATTAGTTTGGCTCGTGGATGAAAATCTGGGGACATTTGCTGCGAATTGAACATTTGCATCAATCAATTCGGAATTGGCAGGTCGCCCAAATTATCCACGATATTGCACGGATAAAAGAATAGACCAGGCAAAGTACAAATCTATTTACGACAAACTGTCCGCAAGTATTTGAACATACAATAATGTTCACGATAGTTCTGAGATGAAACTGTATCGAAAGTTGCCACATTGATGTGAGCGGAGAAAGATAAAGATTACTGGCTACTTTGTAATCAACAGCAATCTCACTAGAAGTTTCGATTTATCTAGAGAAAATCAAAACTAGAGAGGGATTTAATTGACTATTACATAAAGATTATAAGAAATAAAATACTCCATTAGAATAAAATATTAATTGACTTACTGAAATTCTATTTCACTAATTTTAGCTTTAGTTTTATATTACCGGTACCGTAAAGAATTTGCAGTTTGAAATGTTGGCAAACAAAGAAACAAATGGTAGGAAGGTGATAAAAACAGAAGTAAGTACATGAAGATTAGAAGAAATATAGTACTCTAATACAATAAAATAGATATTAATTGACTTATTAAAATTCTATTTCATTATTGTTACATTCACCAAAATGTTTGAACGGAGCCGCCATTTTCAGTCGACTATCTACGCTGGAAACAAATTACGATCGCAAAGCGTGTTTTATAGTACCGTAAAGAATTTGCAGTTTGAAATGTTGGCAAACAAAGAAACAAATGCTAGGTTAGTGATAAAAACAAACAAATGCCAGGGAAGCGATAAAATTATGCGATAAGCACCTATGATTGATTGAAAGACGTCCTTTCGTACCGTTTTATTGATCAAAAGTAGTATGACGTAGTAAAAGTGTAATAGTCTTAATAAAATAAAATATTGATAAAATTTTACTTACAATATCAATGCCAGGGGAGAGTCGGGTAGTATCGGACATCGGGTAGTATCGGACAGTGCGTTTCTTTCATCTACTACCATATGGTAGTAACTGAATTACATGGTTACGTTTCTCTATGCGACATCACAGAAACGTAACAATGTCAATCAGGTACTATCATCGTGTGGTAGATGAAAGAAACTCACTGTCCGATATTACCCGATGTCCGATACTACCCGACTCTCCCCTATAACATTAGGGATTTATTAATTATTATTGTTTCTTTGAGCATATTCATCTGGCAATATCCATAAAACTAGCCATTTACACACTAACATAAATTTACTGTAGCTATTTACAAGGCATGCCAACAATCCGTCAATTCACAAATCTAATAAACCAGTCCAATAAACCATTTCTTGACTCCCGAGTCAATCTCTTAAGCCTTGTCTCCACCGATAAACATCTAACAACAACATGTTAGCCCTAAACATAACATGTATATGGACATTTCAAGTCTCAATTGCCTTAACATGTTAATTGAGTACATTATGTTGAAGTTAACACTTAACATGTTGGCGTGTTTTCCAGCAGAAATGGAAAATATGTCAATTCATTTGCTCGTGCGGCGTCGGTACAGTTCGGCAAAGTTCGTACAGTTTCCATAGCAACAACTAACTTCTGATTTTGTGGCGCTTATCTTGATCATTTTTAGACGATCCTTGGTGTTGGCTGTAAGTTGTTCGAAGTAATGGAGTGGACGAAAGAAAATACGTTAGGATAAACTTGATTAATGCACTGATGGAAAGGCCTTGTTTGTGGGATGTGTCTGCAAAAGAATCCAGAAACAAAACAAAGATGTTCGACTGTTTTAGAGAACTGGAATTATTATTGGAGCCGTTGAGATCAGAAGTGGTGTAAGTCAAAAATGGGTAATGAGGGTTAAAGTAAACATTCTGTAAAATATAGCGCAAAGTATCAATTAATATTGTATTTATTTAAACTATTAGTAGTCAGTGGATAGCACGAAGGAAATATCAATTGCTACTTTGCGCTGTATTTTACAGAATTTTTACTTTAAACCTCATTACCCAATTTTGACTTACACCACTTCTGCCCTGAACGGCTCACTGAACTGTTCTCGAGAACTCATTAGAGAGTTTTCGCACACTCGTAATACGCTAAACGTTAATGCTATGTTTACGTCAGTTATGGTCGTATTTGGTGACGTATGTTAACGTTAGTAAAATTTTGGAAAAAAATAATTACACGATATTACATTCCTTTAACATTTATCATGTCGTAGGTCCTATAATAGCTTAGTCAATAAATCGCGCTATAATTTTTTTTAATTGTATTGTATTGTATTTATTAACATTCCATGGTATTCATACATGCTTACAGCTAGAATATGGAACAAGTCAAAAAACTTAATACTATTATAAAATCTTAATTTATAGTCACAGTCTAGATGAAATATATACAGACGAGATTTACAATATAGTCTACTAGTACAACACATAGTTTTAGTATCAATTTCATGAAGTGTTATTGAATGTCATGAATTCATCTACAGAATAGAAGGCGTGAGAAATTAGGTACTTCTTTAATTTGGCCCTAAATAATTTTATGTTTTGAGTTTCATTTTTTATATCGATAGGGAGGCTATTAAAAATTTTTACTGCCATATAACGTACTCCTTTTTGATAGCACGATAGACTTGCCGATGGAGTATGAAAGTCATTTTTTTGACGTGTATTTATGCTATGAACTGTTGAATTAGTTACAAAGTTTTCACGATTACATACGAGGAAGACTATTAATGAAAAGATATACTGACAAGCCATGGGCATTATTTGTAGTTTTTTGAAAATAGTCCTACACGATTCCCTAGATTTGGCACCTACTATTATTCTAATTACTCTTTTTTGTAATAGAAATATATTGTTACTATCTGTGGAATTTCCCCAGAATATTATTCCAAAACTCATTACCGAGTGGAAGTATGCAAAGTATATTGTTTTTAAGGTATTGATATTTACTATCTTTTGCATAGATCTAATAGCAAAACAAGCTAAATTTAGTTTGGGGGTAATTTCTTTAATATGATTTTTCCAATTTAACACATTATCGATTTTTAAGCCAAGAAATTTGGTTGTTGTTGTTTCTAATAGGGATCTATTGTTAATTATTGCGCTAGAAATTTGCGACGTTGAATTTGGACAGGGTTTAAATTGAATTATGTTAGTTTTGTTACAATTTAATACTAATTTATTGACTGAGAACCAGTCACATATTTTGAAGAGAATTTCCTCTGTTGAAGATTGGAATGTGTTGGAGTTATTGGCTGTAAATACTATACTTGTGTCATCAGCAAATAATATGGGATGACCTGCATCTTTTATAAGGGGGGCAATTGAGATGAAATGGCTGCTCTTAATTTCTGTGTCTTTCTTTGATATAACAGAAAGTATTTTTTTGCAACACTATATTAAAATCGTGTTCTGACATTCCCAGAAAGTTTTTAAATCCAAATCATAAGATGTTAATAATAATAATAATAATAATAATAATAATAATAATAATAATAATAATAATAATAATATTATTATTATTAAATTTATTAGTGGTAGTAATAGCAGTAGCAGCAGTTTCATTATTACACAACAGAAAAAGGAAAATAACCTCAAGTTCTCTGTTAAAGGGAGATAAAATTTTGTAAATAAATATAACATGTTTATCTATAAATTTAGAGTATTGGACAGTAACGTCCTTTTCTTGAGAAAATGATCGTTAAGGATAATTTTGCGTAGGAAATATGTACTGATATCAACTGTGCACCAATACAGTTACGTTTGAGTGTAAAATCTGCCTCTGAAATAAGTAATAAAATTACAAAGTCACATTAGCACTACTTTTATTACCATCTCTGCAAGTTGTGTGGTGACTTGTTTCCATGCGTCTGATAACTCATAAAACATCCGAGGGAAGCGAGGCGGTTGCCAGGGAGACGCGATGCTCATTTGTGTCCAGTAACTTCACACTCTCCTGCAGATGGCGATAGTGCGGTAACATAGAATAGGGATGCAGGAAGCAATTTAAACCCTTTGTTCCAAGCTCTCCGCCCCTCACTTGAAAACGATAGAGTCGTCCACAATGGCAGCAATCTGTCCCTCGTATAAAGGCACAACAAGATGTTTACAGGAAGCGACGCACTCGAATTAAAGCCATTCATACAGCTCTGCCCTCTGGAATAACAATCGAACATCAGCTTCTGTTCCTATAAATGTATTAACTGATTCGCACAAACTAAGTCATTTCTGTTCGTATCTTAATCAAGTGCAATAAACAGATCGATTATTACGAAACATAGTACGCAAATTTAATAATATTAAACAAGTATTAACCAGTAAAAATGTAATATTTTATGTAATAGAATTAATATATTGAATTTGGCACTCTCAAGAAACTGGTTCGGACTAATTAAAATGTGTCTCAGTGAAACGTACAGCAGAGTTCGTATAGGTCAGTTTCTGTCAGATTCGTTTCCAACTCACTGTGGGCTGAAGCAAGCAGATGCACTATCACTTTTACTTTTTAACTTTGCTCTAGAGTATGCCATTAGGAAAGTCCAGGATAACAGAGAGGGTTTGGAATTGAACGGGTTACATCAGCTGCTTGTCTATGCATATGACGTGAATATGTTAGGAGAAAATCCACAAACGATTAGGGAAAACACAGGAATTTTACTGGAAGCAAGTAAAGAGATAGGTTTGGAAGTCAATCCCGCAAAAACAAAGTATATGATTATATCTCGTGACGAGAATATTGTACGAAATGGAAATATAAAAATTGGAAATTTATCCTTTGAAAAGGTAGAAAAATTTAAATACCTGGGAGCAACAGTAACTAATATAAATGATACTCGGGAAGAAATTAAACACAGAATAAATATGGGAAATGCCTGTTATTATTCGGTTGAGAAGCTTTTATCATCCAGTCTGTTGTCAAAAAATCTGAAATTTAGAATTTATAAAACAGTTATATTATCGGCTGATCTTATGGTTGTGAAACTTGGACTTTCACGTTGAGAGAGGAACATACGTTAAGGGTGTTTGAGAATAAGGTGCTTAGGAAAATATTTGGGGCTAAGAGGGATGAAGTTACAGAAGAATAGAGAAAGTTACACAACACAGAACTGCACGCTTTGTATTCTTCACCTGACATAATTAGCAACATTAAATCCAGACGTTTGAGATGGGCAGGGCATGTATGGGCTAATCCAGAAATGCATATAGAGTGTTAGTTGGGAGGCCGGAGGGAAAAAGACCTTTAGGGAGGCCGAGGCGTAGATGGGAAGATAATATTAAAATGTATTTGAGGGAGGTGGGATATGATGATATAGAGAATGGATTAATCTTGCTCAGGATAGGGACCAATGGCGGGCTTATGTGAGGGTGGCAACGAACCTGCGGGTTCCTTAAAAGCCAGTAAGTAAGTAAATAGAATTAAGATATAGCACATAATTAATTTAATTCATTTTATCAACGATTGCTCTCTTGGCTTTAGTTTAACAATTTCTTCGCTTTCCAATATGTTGTATTGAATACATCTGCTTCCTCAGTTAACTTTCTTAACGATTTCTTGGACACTCTTCTAACCTATAGTCTGTGTCATCGAGTTCTTCTTCAGATAGAATATAATTTGTGATTCTTATTAATTTGAACCGGGTCTCTCACTTTCTTTCACTAAATTCTGGGTAGTTCAATGAGATGGTTATTGAACACCAGAATATTTCCGTGTATACAGGGTGTACCATTTATCTTATGCACCTATTATAACTTTTTTGCTTGGATAGGTATTGGAGTTTTTGTTTTTGAGAGTTATGTTACAACGAGGGGCTAACATGAGTGTAGAGATTTAGTGCATTAACTACATTATGGTACAAGATACACGTGACGTCATCAATTTTTCAAATAGGACTACATACTTTAATCATGTTACAATGATTACACACATTAAGATGAGTTCAAAAAATATATCACAATGTCACCTCCCCAATTAATAACAACAATAAAACGCAAAATGAATGCCATCAGAATGTGCCGTCTTTTGTGGTGCCCCATTCATCTTGTGCATTAACTTACACAAAATGAAAGACGACTGACGTCCGTACACGTCGTGTATTGTGTGTTTGCTGTCTAACATGTAAACAAACCACAACTGTCGACGCCACAATCCACGTACAGTGACCTGCACGTTCTCCGGACCTGTCGCCACTATATTTCTTCTTGTGGGGAACTGTAAAGGACAGTGTGTACCAAAACATTCTGACAACACCAGACGACATGCAGCAACACATTCGGTAGGCTTGTGTGTCCATTCAGCCAGCAACATGCCGGGCAGTCATACGGACTTTCAGGAAACGCCTTCGAATGTGAATAGTCACCATTTGGAATATCTTCTGTGGTTCTCAAAGCATAACATTATCACATTGGAAGTACGCTTTTGTTTCGTTTTGTTGTTATTGATTAGGAAGGCGACATCGTGGTACATTTTTTAACTCGTCTTAATGTGTGTAATCAATGCAACATGATTAAAGTATGTAGTGCTATTTGAAAAATTGATTACGTCAAGTGTATCTTGTACCATAATGTAGTTACATGCATCAAATCTCAACACTCATGTCAGCCCCTCGTTCTAATATAATTCTTACAAAACCTATCCAAACAAAAAAAATTATATTAGGTGCACAAGATAAATGGAACAGCCTGTATACAGGGTGGAAGTGAAAGAACCCTACAGATTTTCAGAGCGAATACGACATGTTGCATGTTACAAAAAAAAAGTGTAATATATTGGTGTGAAGTCCATAGTTTCCTCAACAGTAACCTCACTAGACGTTTTGATTTATCTAGAGAAAGTCAAAACTCGAGTGGGATTTAATTGACTGTTACACAATTAGAAGAAAGTATATAAAGATTAGGAGAAATAAAGTACTCTAATACTATCAAATATTAATTGACTCGCTAATGTTATTGTCATCAAAATGTTTCAACGGAGCCGCCATTTTCAGTCGAGTATCTATGCGGGAAACAAATTACGATCGCAAAGTATGTTTTATAGTACAGTAAAGAATTTATAGTTTGAAATGTTGACAAGGAAACAATTGCTAGGGTAGTGATAAAAACAAACAAATGCTAGCGAAGCGATAAAATTTAACAAAAGCTAGGGAAGAGATAAAATTGTTAATAAGCAGCCATGATTGGTTGAAAGACGTCTTTTAGTACCGTTTTATTGGTCGAAAGTAGTATGACATAGTAAAAGTGTAATAGTCAGAAAAAAATGTTTTCTCCCGAATGTTTAACCCACTCTTATTCAATAACTATTGCGAGTAGAATCGTGATTTTTGTCCATATCGGTAGAAAAATCTAATAAAAAAATAATTTCTTCCTGTGGAGTATTTCAATAGTCTGGACGGTTTTCGTTTAATTTAATTTAAAAACCACCAATTTCAAGCCACTGAATAATGCGACCAGCTTCGCAACATTGTAGCCAGTGAAGAAGGTGGGAGATAGTTCACCTAGGAAGACATTTTACATCTGTATTACGAGAAGAAATAACAGCAGGCATTTGGATAGACGAATTTTTTTTAATAGTTAGGTTTTTAATTGCCAAATGGTTCGATGTATGAATACATGGATATGTGTCAATTGCGTAAATAAATGCGTTTATGGAAGTTAATTTTTGTGTGGATAAATACAGTAGTTACATAAATGGAGAGGTTCTTAATGAGTGAATGAATGAGTAGGCAGATTGCTTACTGCAAGAACGACTGATTTAGTGGATATTATAGATTTATGAATGGATGGGTGGTTAATTGAACGAGAGAAATAACAAGTGTTGTAATGATTTAATGAGTAAATTAGCAACTGCTAAAACAGGTGCTTAAAGTTCAAAGTACAGTTGATTCTCAAGTCCATAGACCACTACTTTAACACACAGCGTATTCCGAATCTCACCGGTCCGGTGGCATCAATGACGTCACGTTGCAACGAAAATAAGGAACAAAACTGCTGGAAGAATCGATGCTGTCATGGCGACTGTGTAAGCGGTTATCTGTGCTACGCTACCAAAATTTTGCGAAATTTCCGTACTGCCATCTCGTTCAAATAAAAGAGATCATAAACAACTTATTTCTTGAACCGGTAGTAATAACTGGTCCGTTGACATGTTCGCACATAAGCCATTAACATATTGTTCTTACATTGTGCTCATTACAAACAATACAGCAGAACACACCGCCATGACACAACAGTGCACGATGTCATTCGTCTGCTAATTCCCGCCCTATACAAGAACCAATCAGATTCACTGATGGCGGCTGATGGAGACTGCCACCACCTCTGCACGTTGATGGCACCGGTGCGACACCCGTGGAGCATCAATGACGTCATCGGTGGAATTCGGAACACCGTGATGCCATCGGATTGCTCACCGGTGAGATTCGGAATATGCTCATAGATCTCTCTGTCCTACACACGAAATAAAAAAAAATCATAATCGGAGCAAGATTAGAAACGATATGCAAGCAGGTTCTCTCTTTCTGTGTTGCTTAATTTCTCTTAACATCATATCATAACGGTATTAATAATCATCATGTAATCAACTTAACTATTAATGTACCCTTGATTTGACCCAAAATATTGGCTCTCAATATTAACACTCAGATTCATAAACACAGACTGATGATAAATTTGTGTTTGTTGCAATTCTTTATACCATGCTAAAAATGTATGAGTATACATTCTAAAACAGGTGTGTCCAAAGAATTAGGCAGCGCCGAATCACTGCTGAATGCAGCCCGCAACACTTCAATCTACCTTGAGGAGTGGATATGAAGAGATAGCTGATTCAAATCACACATTGTGGCAGTGGTGGTTTACTTCATTTAGCTGCTACGAATGGCTGTTTATTTATCGAATTATCAACATTTACACAAAATTATTACGTTAAATATTTCCCTACTGTTACATTTTTATTATAACACTATCAATATTTATTTGAAAATGAATATAAGGCATGTTAAAAATAAATACGCCTATAATGCTTGTTGCTCTTTTAAGTGAGCCCACGTACAGAGACATCATTTTATTTTTACTAACATTTCTAATATTAACCTGGCTATACCTTTGGATCAACGATTAAGAACCGGAAACACCGTGTCCTACTCCCTTCCACGACTGGAGTTCGATGATACTGGTATAATATATAAACAAATCACTTTACTAGGTGTAGGGGGGAAGAAAAGTAGTTCATCCATTTACGTAAACTAGGAAATATCGCGATTTTGAGTTCGATAATTTTCATTAGGTTTTTGCTTAATCAAAATGCAGTACAGTATTAACAATGAGTGCTTTTACTCACGAACTAGTTATCCATGCGAACGTATTCATTTTGCAGTGTATATTATACTGCCTACAGCACATTAGCGTACAATATAGAGAATGAAGTTAAATTGAAAAATAATCATAATATGGATATTTAAACACATTTTTTTAAATGGTGGCCGTTCATTTCCATACCAGGCTTCAGTTCTTTTGTCCATATTATCGCACCATAGAATATTGCACCTAATTCCAATTGCCAGTTTCGTATTTCGTACTAGTAACTCATGTTGAAATAATTCTGTACCTAGTCTATAAAAAGAGTACCTTACATACTGTAAATTCAATCTTCACTTCTGCCCGACCCGCACAGATAAAATTACTCAGACATGCTATCCACTGTCCGTCCAAGTGGTTACGTCGCAGCGTCGTAGAAAGAGAGGAAATCACGTGACAGTTAATTACTTAACGAGGCCCTTTTATTTAAGTTATTTTAAACAATTGTATGGGTATAATATTACATAGACGTCCAATTCCTAGCAGAAATTAATGTTCTCAGAAAAGAGCTAAGACAGCCCAGAAAGTAGCATTTACAGAAAGGCGAATAGAAGCAGGTGAGGGAAACCGGGATGCGACGTAGGCAAATGGAAAATGATGCAATATTAAAAGCTCTTTCGTCACTGGAAAACGCGAACATATTTTTGGAACGTACTGTTTACTATGACCGTAAGGCTACTATGACTGTATATGCGGCCTTGGATCTGTGTGGGGGACGGTTGAACTTCATTAGTAGAAGGGGTGGGAGTGAAGTACATTCAAAGGTAAAATTAAATTATGTCCCTGTATAATGTGTTTTATACAGGGTTTAAGGGGGATAAGTGTCATTATTTTACTGATAATTATTCATGCCATAAGGAAGAAAACAATGTCACAATTTTTTTTGCAATATTTAACTAATTATTTAAGTTTACAATATTACACGTTTGACAACGTTGCTGGATGAAGGAGGAGGGGGTTTACAAGTACACAGTACAGTTCAAGCGAGTACAGACACAGGGGATTCGACTGCGCGCAGACCAAAAATTTTACGTGCTCCGAAATGGTCAACTGCGTGCGCGGTCACTTTTCGAAATAGGTTAACTGAGCGCGGTGGTCAACTTTTTAGTCAAATGAACTGCGCACGGAGGAAAACACAAGTTAAGTTGGCACTACAGAATTTTGTTTCCCATTTTCAGACACTTAGGACTCTCTATGACTGCTAAACTACACCAGTCATAGGTACAGTTAAAAATTCTTTGTATATTCTCATGCCCATAATGGGTCATTCGTCAAGAATGAAAAAAATACTCATGCCCATAATGGGGGACTCGTCAAGAATGATAAAATTCTCATGCCCATAATGGGGGACTCGTCAAGAATGATAAAATTCTCATGCCCATAATGGGGCACTCGTCAAGAATGATAAAATTCTCATGCCCATAATGGGGCACTCGTCAAGAATGATAAAATACTCATGTCCATAATGGGGCACTCGTCAAGAATGATAAAATACTCATGCCCATAATGGGGGACTCGTCAAGAATGATAAAATACTCATGCCCATAATGGGGGACTCGTCAAGAATGATAAAATACTCATGCTCATAATGGGGCACTCGTCAAGAATGATAAAATACTCATGCCCATAATGGGGCACTCGTCAAGAATGATAAAATACTCATGCCCATAATGGGGGACTCGTCAAGAATGATAAAATACTTATGCCCATAATGGGGGACTCGTCAAGAATGATAAAATACTCATGCTCATAATGGGGCACTCGTCAAGAATGATAGAATACTCATGCCCATAATGGGGGACTGTGAAGAATGATAAAATACTTATGCCCATAATGGGGGACTCTCAAGAATGATAAAATACTCATGCCCATAATGGGGGACTCGTCAAGAATGATAAAATACTCATGCCCATAATGGGGCACTCGTCAAGAATGATAAAATACTCATGCCCATAATGGGGGACTCTCAAGAATGATAAAATACTCATGCCCATAATGGGGGACTCGTCAAGAATGATAAAATACTCATGCCCATAATTGGGGACTCGTCAAGAATGATAAAATACTCATGCCCATAATGGGGGACTCTCAAGAATGATAAAATACTCATGCCCATAATGGGGGACTCGTCAAGAATGATAAAATACTCATGCCCATAATTGGGGACTCGTCAAGAATGATAAAATACTCATGCCCATAATGGGGGACTCTCAAGAATGATAAAATACTCATGCCCATAATGGGGGACTCGTCAAGAATGATAAAATACTCATGCCCATAATTGGGGACTCGTCAAGAATGATAAAATACTCATGCCCATAATGGGGGACTCTCAAGAATGATAAAATACTCATGCCCATAATGGGGGACTCGTCAAGAATGATAAAATACTCATGCCCATAATTGGGGACTCGTCAAGAATGATAAAATACTCATGCCCATAATGGGGGACTCTCAAGAATGATAAAATACTCATGCCCATAATGGGGGACTCGTCAAGAATGATAAAATACTCATGCCCATAATTGGGGACTCGTCAAGAATGATAAAATACTCATGCCCATAATGGGGGACTCTCAAGAATGATAAAATACTCATGCCCATAATGGGGGACTCGTCAAGAATGATAAAATACTCATGCCCATAATTGGGGACTCGTCAAAAATTATAAAATACTCATGTCCATAATGGGGGACTCGTCAAGAATTATAAAATACCCATGCCCATAATGGGGGACTCGTCAAGAATTATAAAATACTCATGCCCATAATAGGAGACTCGTCAAGAATTATAAAATACTCATGCCCATAATGGGGGACTCGTCAAGAATTATAAAATACTCATGGCCATAATGGGGGACTCGTCAAGAATTATAAAATACTCATGCCCATAATGGGGGACTCGTCAAGAATTATAAAATACTCATGCCCATAATGGGGGACTCGTCAAGAATTATAAAATACTCATGCTATACTGTTTATAAGAATAGATAATACATAGTGAAAAGGAATGTGAAGTTCCTTAAGATAATTCCATGTGAATTTTTAATACAACCTCTGCTGCCAAACCTCAAACCAATGACAGACCATGTTTAAGAGGGACGTTGTACTCGAACTTTTGAGAAAGATAAGGCAGACAAGGTTCATATATAGACTTCTTCTCAATATCAACTTCATATTAAACTTCAACTTCATTCTTTCATATTAAGAAACTTCGGGCCATATTCATAGACATTTCTTAGCGCAGGCTTCGGGTGGACGATCAGCGAACTAACGTTTTTTTTCTTATTCATAAACCATTGTTAGCGATATGATATGATATGAACCCTCTATAAATAATCAGTCGATAGCCGGGGCTAGTTTAGCACGCTCGTAGCGCGGGCTAGCGAAATGTCTATGCTACAATTTTCTCCTCCCATTGCGAGTGGAAGTTTCCATTGTTCGCAATCGACACGAAATAAGACTTCGATACAGGCATTGCGAAGGTACAAGCGACTCTGATACCATCGTCTCTCTCTCTCTCATGCAGGGTGTAAGCTTAGTGGAAAGGGTTGAGGGAGAAAACATTACATCTTACAGTTCTCAACGCTCGGGACTAACGTTTACATCACGAATCACTAAATGGACACGCCTGTTCTAGACTGAAGTATTCTCCCTCTAATGAAGAACATTGCAATAATGCACGAAGAAAGATCTGTGCGTCAGCATGTGTTGGCTTGTTTTATTTTACCAATTTAAACCAGTCCTTTTCCTTTACAATCGTGTTCCGTCAGTCTGTAGCCACTCTGTGGGTCTTTCAGAGCAACGGGCATTCTTTCAAGCCATCCCCAGTCACTTCCCCAAACTTCGCTTTCTAGTTGATTAATCACTTTGGTAAACTGTTGTGAGCTGCTGGAAATCACAACACTTAGCCTATACGCTGCATGTTCGGAGGCTTTCAACTTCGACTGACAGCGGAATTAGTTCGCTTAATTCTGATTGGAAATGAGACACGGCAGTCAGAGTTTCGGGTTCTAGACCAGACGAGGAGCAGCAAGCATGGGAGTAAAATTGTTTTCCTTTTAATAGTAATTTAGTATTACAGATTAAATATGAAAAATGCATTATATTATTCGGTTGAGAAGCTTTTGTCATCTAGTCTGCTGTTAAAAAATCTGAAAATTAAAATTTATAAAACAATTATATTACCGGTTGTTCTATATGGTTGTGAAACTTGGACACTTACTTTGAGAGAGGAACAGAGATTAAGGGTGTTTGGGAATAAGGTTCTTAGGAAAATATTTGTGGATAAGGGCCGTAACACACTTACAGAGTTTTCGCCAGCGAGAAATGTGTTGCGAGAAAATTAAAAAATGGATAACATGGATTCAAATGGGCGTCCACACACAGGAAGTGATTCTCGCTCAAGGCAAAAACCTCGCGCGAGTTTCTCGCTGGAATCGGTAGCTCAGCGAATTTTCTTGACACATTTATCAAAGATGTTTGACATTTATACTCTTTATGACGATTGAATGTAGAAAAAGATATCACAGGTGGCGATGAATTATATTGTTTTTATTTGAAAATGAGGAAAGATGGCTGATAATTGCAGGCAGAAACTTATCGAACTTGTACGATGTCACCCTAGGCTTATTTATATGATACCTACACGGGATGAAAACTATAAAAACACGAAACTTAAAGAAGAAATATGGAGACAAATATCAGATTATCTGAAAATAAATAGGGCTATATATTATTTTGATGAGATTTAATAGTATTGATTAAACATTTGAAATAATGCATCTATATGTCTTAACAGTTTACGTAATTTTAATTAGGATATAGCAAAGAATTCTCCATCATATCATGAATGGCAAAAAAAACTGTGGTCCAATGAACCTAAAATAACGCCTAAACGTATCATCATTCAAATCGAAACCAGTGTCGAAAACTCGCCCTTATTTTCGTAAGATACAATGTGATTTTCAGATATTTTCTGCTTTAATTTTAGGCCTACTTCTTTTTTTCATGAACAAAATATGTTCATGTAACTCCATTTCCTCATCATCTGAATACCCAGATTCAACAAAGCATTCGTACGTAATTTGTAAAGTACGACAATATACTTACAGGTTATATATTTAAGTATGACAATATACGTAAATACATAACCTATAATATTTCCCCCAACGAGTCATTACTACAATCAGATAAATGCTTTCTGCATGAAGGCAGTGCATATATGATCATAGCGAGGTGTGATCTGTGATAGCGAGAACTCGCCAAGTGCGTGGAGGAAGGCTCTTCGCCTCTTTCTCGCAACACATTTCTCGCTAGCGAAAACTCTTCAAGCGTGTTACGCGCCTAAGAGGGATGAAGTTATAGAAGAATAGAGAAACGCAGAACTACACGCATTGTATTCTTCACCTAACATAATTAGAAACATTAAATCCACACGTTTGAGATGGACAGGGCATGTAGCACGTACGGGCGAATCCACAAATGCATATAGAGTGTTAGTTGGGAGGCTGAGGAAAGAAGACTTTTGGGGAGGCCGAGACGTAGATGGGAAGATAATATTAAAATGTAATTGAGAGAGGTGGGATATGATGGTAGAGACTTGATTAATATTGCATAGAACAGAGACCGATGGCGGGCTAATGTGAGGACGGTAATGAACCTCCGGGTTCCTTAAAAGCCATTTGTTAGTAAGTACGTAGATACTCGTAAATGCATGCAGCCTTGTATTAAAAACGATAAATAAATGCCATCTATGCTTTACGAAATATTTCATGTATTTCTTTTTAATAGGTATATCTTAAGGGCAAAATGAATGTTACAACAGAGCATTAGAAATTTATTCTTGAAAGTTAGTTTTAATTGGAGGGCAGTATCGTTACGAGTTTGATCATTGCATGAATTTCTGGTCAACTGGCCACAATTCCAACAAATTCCTAGACGAAACTTTTTCAGATTTGTTGACAGGTAATAGTCATATGCGTTACAAGAGCGGTATGTTGACGTTTTCATGTTCGAGGAAAAGATTGAAAAAGCGAAACGTAGTTGAGCTTTTTTAATTTCCGAGAACATGAAAACAAACATACCGCTCGTGTATCGTACATTATTTTGTGCGAAGATCGTTTATTACATACCTGAAAGACGAATTTCTAATTAGTTGCAATGAAATCTCCATGTTGGTTTCTGTTTAATGACAGCAACTTCGGAACACCAAAATATCTTTCTTCAACATTGTTGCTATAAAATGTTTTCTGTGTTTACTATACTCCAGCAGCCCGTGATATACGTCTGTCTTTTTTTTTCCCCCAGTCTATAAATGCGAATTTAAAAATAAACGGTAAGGTTATGTAATGATTTATTTTTCATTTTAATATTTTAACAATATTATTTATATAACATATTGCAGTAATAACATCGGCATCTGGAATCTTGTTGATTTTTTCACGGCTTCCTTAATGTTACTTGTATCAGGAAAGCAATAAGTTTCGTGGAGTAATAGACTTTACTTAATTTTTGCAAATATTTAAAAACAATAATTAACATTGCAATTAAGGTGAAATTGCAGTGGTAAGTTTCCAATTTATAATTATTACTATGTTAAACGTCTCTAAAAATAATATGTTAAAAGCCTAAAGCAGTAAAATGAATGTCGCGCTTAAGCGGTAAGAAGAGGGAAATTATGTGTATTACGTTGGGAATACTGAATGTGGTATTTCACACTTACCGCGTATTGGTTCTGAGCGGAAAACAAGCAAATACGCACGATCTCGCACAAACTAGTATTACTTTGTTCACGTGAAAAAATAATACATTGTTTTTAAAAACGGATTTGATTAAGAAAATTGATATAGTCTACTAAGTGTGAAACGCAGACATTCGAAATTACCACAGATTATTAAATCAGTAAAACTATCTATCTTTGGTTCATGCTCGACAAACGAATCTATAACGTCGTGAACGCAAAAACAAATACCGAAATCTCCCACTCAAAACTGAACATTCAGTATTGTATAACGTCCGTTATGGAAAATATGAATATTTGGAAGACATGTACACTAGTACCAAAAAAAACGGACCGACCCTTGTAGCTGATTTCAGAGCCTTGTTCACTCCAGAGCACGATAGACTGGTAAGTAAGATTTCCGTGGTTCGAATCCTGCCTGGGAAGGAAACGTTTTTTAATAATAATAATAATAATAATAATAATAATAATAATAATAATAACAATAATAATAATGGTTTATTTTAACTGGCAGAGTTAAGGTCATTCGGCCTTCTCTTCCACTCAACCAGTATGATAGAAGAGTAATACAATGCTACGAATATAACATAATTAATACAATATAATACAAATAAAAGCAATACAATACTATAATACAAGACAATATAATACATAATTAATATAATACAATGACAATTCTTTTCATCTTCACAATACCAATAAACTAATTATGTAATAATAATAATAATAATAATAATAGTACTAGTAATGATAGCCATACCTAAATTAAATTAAATTATTAAACTCGATCACAATTATAACTTCAATTTGACTGTGCACGTAAGAAATCGTTTCGCCTTTTCTTGAAAGTGGTTATTGTCTGGCAGCCCCTAATCTTCTGAGGTAGAGAATTCCATTCATGGGGGGACTAAGACAGTAAAAGAGGATGAATAGTGGGATGTTCTATGGGCAGGAATTGCTAGGATTTGGCTCTCCTGTGACCTGGTGTTTAGATTGTGACTGGAGGATAAGTAGTTAAACCGGGAACGAAGATAATTTGGAGTAGAAGTGTGGAGAACTCGAAACAGAAGAGAGAGCGAATGAAGTGTTCTACGGTTTTTAAATTGCAGCCAGGATAAAGATTTGAACGAGGGTGTAATGTGGTCAAATTTGTGAGCATTGCTTATGAATCTGACACTCATATTGTGCACACGCTGCAGCTTGTTCGAAAGGTCAGTTGTCAAGTCTGTAAGTAATACGTCGCAATAGTCAAACAGTGGTAGTACGAGGGTTTGCACTAAATCCTATTTTAATTCTGGCGGAAGGAAGTTTCTGAATGGGTTAAGAGAATGTTCCTTATTCAAAATTTATTCCCAATACTTTTCGATTGCAGCGATATTTTACTACTTAATTAACTTATTATTCCCAGAACATGAACTTTACCAGCAATCGAAAAGTTTTGGGAATAAATTTGATTAAGGTACAAAAAAAGTTTCCTTCCCAGGCAGGATTCGAACCACGAAAGTCTTAGTTACCAGTCTATCGTGCTCTGGAGTGAACAAGGCTCTGAAATCAGCTACAAGGGTCGGTCCGGTTTTTTGCCACTACTGTACACTCTGTATAACAATACCGGTACCTAATTTGTAGCTGGAAATAAATGAAAATTGACTTCCTCCTTCAAATTCCTGGGATATTCTATAAATTAACAATTTTAATGGACTGTCCACTCTATAATAAAATATTCAGTTAAAAGGAGACAAATGATGCTTGTCTGATATTAACAGATACCGCAAACTGGCGGAAATGAGGTTTATGCCTCCCACAACTGTTTTACGACTCTTTCATAATCCCTGGTCCTATGACGTCAGCAGCAAGCACCACAGACCATTTTAGAACTCATACTACGAGACGAATATATGAGAAACGTAGCTATAACTCCCTGAACAACAGAACTCGGCCTATCCCGCAGCCATGGAAACAGGAACAAGTGAAGATCTGACCGAATGTAATGGTACAGTTTACATTGCAATGCAGTTTTATGACTACCTACTACTGGAGAATCTAAAACCGGGATATCAAGTAAATAAAATCTATACTACTCTCTACGAAGCATCAATTATTCTTGTACCATTCACGATATAATGTCTATATTTTTACAATTTTTACCATTTATTTTTTTGGTCGTCCCACTTCTATTGGTTTCTAGCAAAGGTCTGCATCGGACGTTTTCGCTCGAGCGCCAAGTAATTCATAGCATAATCCGATAGATAGCGTACATGCATGATGGGTAAAATTGTCACGAGCGATAAATCCTCGAACTGTATAAGCCGAGCGTTAGACATTCGTTCTTGTTACAGTGATGAACTGTGTAGTAACATCATAGATGTTTATCATTTCAAAACTTTGCAGTGTTTAACTAACCTCTCCATAGTACAACTACAAAACTTGCTTTAAAATGTAATATAAATGTTGTAGGTAAATGTTTTTTTCCCCCTCACAGGAGTGATTTTGTTTTTGCCACATCTGATAGATGTTATTGGATGTAAATGTAATATTATTATAAACGGAGAACACAATCACGATAATGCAAGAACTATATCAAGTTTTCTAGATAATAATCTCTAATAATAATTTAGTGTATCAAACTTTGCGTCTGTAACAGTTGTGCAGCATGATTATTCGTTTTATTAATTTTTCTGTGACGTTATCTTTGTACTAATATTGTTATTAATCTACTACTATATCAATAATATTTTGTGCGAGATCGTGCGTATTTGCTTGGTTTCCGCACAAAACCAATCCGCGGAAAGTCTAAAATTCCACATTCAGTATTCCCAACACATATAATAATTTCCCTCTTCTTACCGCTTAAGTGACATATTGATTTTACTGCTTTAGGCTTTTAACATATTATTTTTAGAGACGTTCAATATATGTAATAATAATTATAAATTGGAAACTTAAAACTGCAATTTCACCTAAATTACACGGTTAATTATTGTTTTTAAATATTTAAAAAAATAAAGTAAACTCTACAACTCCACTAAAGTTACTGCATTCGTGATGGAAGTAACATTAAGGAAGCCGTGAAAAAATAAACAAGATTCCAGACTCATCATAGACTGGGGGGAAAAAAAGACAGACGTATATCACGGCCTGCTGGAGTATAGTAAACACAGAAAACATTTTAAAGCAACAGTGTTGAAGATAGATATTTTTGTTTTGCAAATTTGCTGTCATTGAACAGAAACCAAGATGGAGATTTCATTGCAACTAATTAGAAATTCCTCTTTCAGGTATGTAATAAACGATCTCCGCACAAAATAATGTACGATACACGAGCGGTATTTTTCTTTCAATTCTCGGAAATTAAAAAAGCTCAACTACGTTTCGCTTTTTCAAACTTTTCCTCGAACATGAAAACTTCACCATACCGCTCTTGTAACGCATATTACTATTATAAAACCTTTCTAAATTGTCGCAGTATATAGGCGAAACACTATGTATGGACCTATCATATTATATATGTTGTAAATCAAATATTTAATAATTATTAATTAGCAATAATAACTGTGTACCGAAGTTTTTCATACTATTTTATTTATAATTTCATGTTCCTGTTTTGGTACGTTCCATTGACTGTTCCATTAAACTTTTGTCATAAACGCAGAAAATAAAGCCTTATTTTTACCGTGTGAGCAAAACATATCTGTCGCCTTCCATACAAGATAAGACATGTCGATGAGATGACCTTGTACTGTGCTTCTATTTATTACGAGCGTAATACGACCGATCGTATCTCACTCGAGGGTGCGACACTCGACCGAGTTCAAGCGAGCGATTTAACTCCAATGCAGCACTCTGGTTTATAGTAAAATATGACTCGTAATTCAAACAATTTGTTCAACAATCTACGAATTGCTACTAACTACTAACTAAATGCTACAACTACTAACTACTAATACTACTATACTACCACCACTACTACAGTAGCTAAAGCTGAAACGACTATAAGACACAAAGTATCATTGAATTAAATTTGTGGAGTGCGTGGTGACCTATTACAGAAGTAGATTAAAAATAGCCCACGGGCACGATGCCAGCGCAGGAAGGAGGTGGTGGGGTTGGGTGAAGCCGGTACCACAGAACACAAATAACAACCCGGAAGGGGTGGCCTTCAATCGATATGCCCATTCGGAGATAACGCAGGCAATTACAGCTCCTTGCCGCTGATGATACTAATTATGTACCGCACATCATGCGAGCGGGGCTTAATGACCTGTCGCGGGGAACTGTGGCTATTCCAAGACGTTTCATCAACTGTATGGGGTATTTACTATCACACACAGAGACATAGCATTATACGAGATCATTCATTAAACAGGAGGAAAAAAAAAAAAAAAAAAATAATAATAATAATAATAATAATAATAATAATGTATTTAGTTTATAAATCTATTATTTTTCAATTAGCCTCCTTTCGTAAGTATACATTTGGTCCATCCCTCTACTAATTTTGTAATTCCTACAGAGAATTAAATAAAATGTTAAAATGTTATGTTTTATTTAACGACGCTCGCAACTGCAGAGGTTATATCAGCGTCGCCGGATGTGCCGGAATTTTGTCCCGCAGGAGTTCTTTTACATGCCAGTAAATCTACTGGCATGAGCCTGTCGCATTTAAGCACACTTAAATGCCATCGACCTGGCCCGGGATCGAATCCGCAACCTTGGGCATAGAAGACCAGCGCTATACCAACTCGCCAACCAGGTCGACAATTAAATAAATATCTATCATGATGACACATGTAGTTTTCTTACTTGGTTATTTAATAACGCTGTATCAACTAATGTTTTAGCGTCTATGGAATTGGTGATAGCGAGTTGGTACTTGGTGAGACGAGGCCGAGGATTCGCCATAGATTACTTGACATTCGTCTTACGGTTGGGGAAACCTCTGAAAAAACTGAACTAGGTAAATCAACCCAAGCAATAATCGAACCCACGCTCTACATATGTAGTCTTCAATTATTTTTTTCCCCTTTCATTATTATTATTATTATTATTATTATTATTATTACTATTATTATTATTATCATTATCATCATCATCATCATGGCAGGGGACAGGCAAAATTCCACAATTTTTTAGGAGCCAGTGATGATAATAGTAATAAAACAACAATAAAAACGATAATATTAATAATAATGACAATAATTATTATTGCGTAATACATATTCCATTATGTAAAAATAATAATAATAATAATAATAATAATAATAATAATAATAATAATAATAATAATAATAATGGGAATGATAAAGTTAATGATAATGATAGTGATAATGATAATAGTAATAAAACAATAAAAACGATAATATTAATAATAATGATAATAATTATTATTGCATAATACATATTTCATTATATAATAATAATAATAATAATAATAATAATAATAATAATAATAATAACAGATGGGCAGGGCATATAGCACGTATGGGCGAATCTAGAAATGAATAATTTCAAGGGAAAAATTGTTCCGGGGCCGGGTATCGATCCCGGGACCTCTGGTTGAACGTACCAGCGCTCTACCAACTGAGCTACCCGGGAACTCCACCCGACACCGTCTCAACTTTTCCCTTTATATCCACACAACTCGCGTGGGCTGACAAAACGCCAGAGATCCACATCGAGTGCACACAATCTCTGTGTGACTTGGAATTGTGGTTTTCTGTTAACGTACACAGTGACGTTCCCGGGTAGCTCAGTTGGGAGAGCGCTGGTACGTTCAACCAGAGGTCCCTGGATCGATACCCGGCCCCGGAAAAATTTTTCCCTTGAAATTATTCAAATCTGCTTTACAGGGAGCTTTACCTGAAAGACTAGATTTGCGAATCCAGAAATGCATATAGAGTGTTAGTTGGGAGGCCGGAGGGAAAAAGACCTTTAGGGAGACCGAGACGTAGATGGGAAGATAATATTAAAATGGATTTAAGGGAGGTGGGATATGATGATAGAGAATGGATTAATCTTGCTCAGGATAGGGACCAATGGCGGGCTTAAGTGAGGGCGGCAATGAATCTCCGGGTTCCCTAAAAGCCACAGAATAAATATGGGACAAGTTCTCAGACGCTTATCATACATTTACCTATCCAGAAAACAAACCTAAATAAACCTTAATATGGTAACCAGGAGGCTTTTGTAAAATGAATCGGTAGCGAGTAAGACAGACGTAAAACAAAAATTATCAAAATTGAACGAAGAAATATGAGAGGAAAATTAATTATCTACGTTATTGAATCGACTTAGCTCTTGGACTATCACAAAATGGCCTGGAGTTCTATTCCCTGTTCAGCAATGTGAGATTTATAATGAAAGCAAACTGCTGTCTAGACTTCAGTTTTCTATGCAGTTAATGTCTCTTCATTACTTTATTACTGTCACATTATTTAATCGAAAGCAATAAGCATACATTCTACTTCATGAGGCACTAGATGGTCTACGGTTCAATCGGTAAAATATACACAGCGAAGTGTTTTGTGTCACCCTGTGGTTCATATCTCATCATCGATACTACGCAATAAAGAATATGCTCTAGTGACGAGCAAGAGAGACAGAAAAAGAACGAAAATATAAAAACAGCTGAAGCAGGACGTCCGTCTCGTTGCTATGATACGTCCGTCGCCTCCGATACGATGAAAAACAAAAAAGCATCGTCACTGCCCGTAGCTTCAGTCGAATGTTATGTCACGCTCCAGGTACCTTCCGAAACAACAAGAAAATTAACAATGTAGAAGTTGTTACAGAACAAGTTTCATGCTATGTAAAACAACAGCCAGCCATGACTATATGTAAGTTGATAGATTAATGATCGAAGCCCAGAATATTTACAGTACATAAAATTAGCCCAAAGCGTGAAATTTAAATTGTATGCTTTATTTAGTGAAATGTTAAGGTATTAGAATAACTTGTTCTTTATGTTAGAGATGTTTAAATGTAATAATTGTAGAGTGTAATCCCAGAACACACTCAGTCCATTTGGCCATTTTTATGATTTATATATAGAGGATGGCCCACTTAACTCTTTCACCTCTGATAGCGTGTGAAATATTTCAGATATACAGATAGGCCTATATAATAATTGTCAGAGGTGACACTTAAATGTTATTTTGATCTCTAATTTCATGTTAATTTAGTAACTTTTTCAACATTTATTGTATGTATACTTAAACTCTCAGTTATTATTCTCCTTGTATTTTAGTTTGCCTTTTCTTTTTCGGCAACCTGTAAATTCAGGAGATTGTTTTATAATAAACTCTCTCTCTCTTTATATATAACTCTTATAGCCTATATGTTATATCACAGAAAAAAATGTATTAACATTCCATTTTACAACATTACATTTTGTTCTAGTACACCAACTGATACATCTTTTTTTTTCTTTTTGCATTTAAAATTAACACGTTAGTCACTTTCACAATATTTTTTGGAAAACAGACATTCTTTCTAATATAATAGGACATTTTAAATAACTTGTCAAAGCCCAAGAAAGCTCACGAAATATTTCACTTAACCCTTAAATTGGCAAAACTTCATTCCTCACGCTACTGTAGTTTATTAAACCTTGTCGGACTGTAAAGAAAACAACTATCGCAATGTCCATATTTTATATGTCGTACAATATTATAGTATTGTGAAATTTTCATTTTCCTACCAATTTTTTTTCTATTGTTCTATTAAAATTATAGCATACTAGCGGCTTGTGCAGCAAATGCTGCAAACTAAGTTCATTAGACGTTCAAATAAACATTTTTCAGATTTATTTTCAATGAAGAATATCAGACATTCTGAAAGTTAGGCCTATTTGCTTCCATAATAATGAAAGATACTCTCTCTCGAGTCAATACTGAAGAGAACCACGCATATAAATATCTACACCACACCGCCATTAAATATATAAAAAAGACCCAACCCCACTTGATTAATAACTATAAAAATATTTGATTTTTAATAATATTATCTTACGTACAGTGAGTGTAAAAAGTATTCGCACGGTGGGTAATAAAAATATATAGCAATAATAAAAAGTGCTTCAAATCCTATACTCTCAACTTTTTAAACATGAACACAAGTTACGTACAAGTATATACATTCTCTGTTATTTATGTACATATAAACACAAAATTAATTGCACAATTCTCAAAATAAAAAATCATGTTTGATTAAAATACAATGATACCAAACAAAAATACGGACAAAAAGTATTCGCACACTGGTCACACTTTAGAGAGTTCCTTTTCAATTTCAATAGTTTGTAAAGTAGCCCTTGCATTTTACAATAGCCTCTAACCTTCTGGGGATAGAATTTACTAAATCTGAAGTAATATTTGCTGGAATGTTCCACTCTTCTATGATTGCATTCTTTAGAGACTCTTTGTGGTAATATGCCTAGTTCTAAGTCTTATTTTTAAATAATCCCAAAGGTCTCGATTGGGTTGATGTCTGGTGACTGGGGAGGTGTCTTAAGGCTCGAAGGAATGTTATAGAGAATCAACAGTCGAGTATTGTGGGCCGTGTGTCTGGGATAGTTGTCTTGCATAAATATGAAATTGCCCCCGATGCCCAATTTTTGGGCACTAGGCACTACATGACCCTTCAGAATATCAATGTAACGTTGGCGATCCATATTGCCCTCTATAAAAGCCAACAAACCCACTCCTCTTGAACTCATGCAACCCCAACTTGTTTCACTGTGGGACGAAGGTTTTACTTTTCTAGTTAAGCATTATTTTCTCCACACAAAACTTCTCCCATCAGACTGAAATATATTGAACTTACTTTCATCAGTGAAAAGCGTTCTGTTCCAAAATTCTTGGGACCAGTTAAGATTTATTTTAGCGAAGTCTAATCTTTTACTCTTATTAACTTTACTGATATAGTATTTCCTATGGCGATTCTACCATGGTATTCTCTGCTCCTTAGGTAATTTCGGATTGTACTGTTACATACACTTATATCGAGATCACATTGAAGCTCTGCGGCACTAATATGTGGATTCTTTTTAATTTTTCGTATGATTGTTCTGCCACTGTATTCGTTTATTTTTCTCTGCCAGCCACTTTTCCTTAAATTTTCGCTCGAATTTCCTTCCCCATATCTGTCTGTAATTCCCTTGACTTACCTCTGTTCACAATCGTTGATATTTCACTCAGTGTTTTACATTGATTATGCAGACGAATGATATAGCCCTTTCTTTCTTAGAAGTTTCTTTCCCCCTTAGTCCCATTTGACGTGATGGCTATATACTACTTGTGATTCTAGAATCAAACTGACTTGGAACATGAATTAGGAGCGTTTTCTTAGTACCATGTGCCTACTGCGTTCCACGTAAGTGCTTTTATTCGTCAACAGAGTTGAGTGTGCGAATACTTATTACGCAGTAATTTTTTAGGCATTCAATTTATTGAACTATGACAGAACCTACACGCAAAATTATGAATATGTATTATGTGTATTTTATATGTTATGTATTATTATTATTATACGTGAACAGTTTATTTCATACCAAGAGTTAATAGTACTTAATTTAGGTCTCAATTTGTAATAAAAAAATCGTCGTGCGAATACTTTTTACATTCACTGTAAGTGTTATAGCTTTCACTAACATATACTATATAGCCGTCACTCAGTAAAATATAGAAATTAAAATCTAATTTAAGTTATTCTCTACATCCACTTATATAACCCCAAAAAGTTTCACTCTCATATCACCAATATAACATTAATATGTATAATTAATGAAAAATAGTCACATCATGGTATTAACCACAATAATATTTCATTTCTAATGGTAATAATGTCATCAAACCGTATCAAGTTTTGTAGTTTTTAATATCCAATATACAGTTGTACTCAGAAAATTACACACCACAGAATCGAACCTGTAAATTATTTTTAGTAAGTTGAGTTTTTAATAACCAATTTAATTTGAGCTCTAAATATGTCAGCATTCTTGCAGATCATGGCCTACGTGTAATATTGTTTACTGTAGTGTGGGTTTTGTTTTATTCTGAAATGCAATTAGCTAGCTCTCAAAACTGACGACAGATGGATTTTGGAAAATAGGAAAATTATGTTGAAAAATTGACATTTCACTGAAAACTACTATTTTTGTGAAAAACTTTGAGTTCCAAGCTTCAAAATGAGGGGTCATTTATTAAAATCCGTTCAGTCGTTTTCCCGTAATTTACATTACCAGTTCAAATTATATATATATATATATATATATATATATATATAATTTAACTCTTATATATGTTATGTCACAGAAAAATGTATTAACATTCCATTTTACAACATTACATTTTGTTCTAGTACACCAAATGATACATCTTTCTTTCTTTTTGTATTTAAAATTAATACGTTAGTCACTTTCACAATATTTTTTGGAAAACAGACATTCTTTCTAATATAATAGCAAATTTTAAATGACTTGTCAAAGGTCAAGAATCCGTACGGTACAAAATATTTAACTTAACCCTTAAATTGCAAAACTTCATTTCTCACACTAGTTTATTAAACCTTGTCGGACTGTAAAGAAAACAACTATCGCAATGTCCATATTTTATATGTCGTACAATATTATAGTATTATGAAATTTTAATTTGTGCGAGATCGTGCGTATTTGCTTGCTTTCCGCACAAAACCAATCCGCGGTAAGTGTGAAATACCACATTCAGTATAACACATAACAATTTCTCTATTCTTACCGCTTAAGCGTCATATTCATTTTACTGCTTTAGGCTTTTAACATATTATTTTTAAAGACGTTAAATATAGTAATAATTATAAATTGGAAACTTACCACTGCAATTTCACCTAAATTGCACTGTTAATTATTGTTTTTAAATATTTGCAAAAATTAAGTAAACTCTACAACTCCACTAAAGTTACTGCATTTGTAATGCAAGTAACATTAAGGAAGCCGTGAAAAAATCAACAAGATTCCAGACTCTTCATAGACTGGGGGAAAAAGACAGACGTATATCACGGCTTGCTGGAGTATAGTAAACACAGAAAACATATTATAGGAACAATGTTGAAGATAGATATATTTGTTTTCCAAAGTTGCAGTCATTGAACAGAAACCACGATGGAGATTTCATTGCAACTAATTATAAATTCGTCTTTCAGGTATGTAATAAACGATCTTCGCACAAAATAATGTACGATACACGAGCGGTATGTTTGTTTTCATGTTCTCGGAAATTAAAAAAGCTCAACTACGTTTCGCTTTTTCAATCTTTTCCTCGAACATGAAAACGTCAACATATCGCTCTTGTAACGCATATTACTATTTCCTACCAATTTTTTTTTTCAATTGTCCTATTAAAATTGTAGTATATAGCCTATTAACCTGTTGTATCCTATAGGATGCTTTGTCAATTTAAGGGTTAAAGGAGCTTCAAATTACAGAGGTTATTCGGCTTCAAAATTATATGTGGGCAAGTAGGAACCTACAAATTTTTGCCTGGAGCTCTCTATTTGGAACATGTGCTGTATCTCTAAGACGAGATCACAGTATTATTTTTCTCCCAGAAAAACTATGGTAATAATTTTATTGCCCTTTTAATCCATCGTGTTTGATTGAATTTGAAGCCATGAACCTTTGATCCAGCGGCTACGATGGCACAACTAGATCGTAGAAAACGACCCGGGTTAAGAGAATTGGACATTTTGGTTCCGATGATATTGAGATTTCTCATATGTCTTAAAAATATGTAAGCCAAACTATTAAGAAACTAATTCGCAGTTCGCGTTTCCCTTCAACTGTGAGGTGTAATCAATATTATTCCCGAACTGATGGAGTCCCGGGCAACTTGAGCAAATAAGAGCAGTGAACAGTATAGACCATACCTGCACCAAGAGCGCTCAACGAGCGCGCGCGCTCCTTCGGAGCGGGAGAGCTGTGTATACCGCTCGCCGAAACGGAGAGGAAGATACGTCAGAATGACATAGACTTGCAGTAGGTAGAGGAGAGGGAAACGACCACTCAGCTATCTAGTGGAGTGCAGTGTGTAGACCTATTCTCAGTAACTGTTTCACGTTGCTTACCTACTGCTACAGTACAGTATGGGGGAATCTAAAAGACGGAACATAACATTTAACGATTTACAGCTCGAACTTATTGATCTTCAATGTGACCTAAGGGCTAAAGATCGTTTGAATAATACTACTAGCCTGGTTGAGTTTTACAAGACTAAACATTTGCAATAATATCCACGACTACACAGGCTGGCTGTGAAAATGATTGCTATGTTTGGCTCAACATTTATATTTGTGAGCAACTGTATTCTATAATCAACTTTAATAAAGGCAGACATCAAACATTTGTAACTGATGTTTCATTATGATCAGTAGGCTACTGTTCCTTTCAGCTGCCAGCAGTATAAAACCCCATTTTCATGTACTGATAAATAAAAGTATAACAAAATGATATTGAACATTTAAGTAGCTATAGAATTTCTATTACGTCTGTAAAATAAATTATTTCTTTATTACTTAATAATAGTCCAAGATAGTTTTGCAAACACTGAACGGGAATTCATTTCATAAACTCTCGTAACAGTACTTTCTTTTGTGTATATTTTGTACGAGATAACCCCTTCTTCCAGTCCACCCTTACACAGAGCGCAGCTAATATCTGCATTCCGCTCATGAGCTGTGAGCCGGCTCGGAGAGCGCAAACCTTGTGCAGGCCTGATATAGACGCTAGTGAGCGGCAGATAAGAGCGCTCTGTTACGTGGTCAGAGGTGGATTCACACATTTGGCTGCAGTACGATGGCATTTTGAGATTGAACATGACGAGATTCATTGATCCTCATATTAAAAGAAGAAAAAAAACGCTTATTGAAATCAGGCTCCAAAAATCTCGTAAATCAAACAAATAAATGTTTAATAATTTTCTTCACTACATTGAAAATTATAGATTTAAAATAATGGTGCCGGATTAAATAATTATTCCACTAGAATGTTGTTCCTGTATATATTTAGATATGAAGAAGTATATATAGGTTCTTTTAAATATTTAGGACGTAGCAGATATTTACATTATAGTCTATTTGTTTCATATTTTTGGTACAGGACAGACTTGTTAAAAAAGATAAGTTTTGTACATACTCAGCTGTTTCAAGAATTTATATATTACTGTATTTAGTTACTAGTTTTAAAGTCACTACTTTAAAGTTAATGAGATAATAATTATCAATATCCTGACCAAGGCAGATATTTTAACAAACACTTTTTAATTAATTATTGTAAATATTAGGTTTTAAATATTTATTGTGTCATATTCTTAGGAGAAATAAAACAGATGAAGGACTTTTTCCTCAATAGAAACGAAGATAATCGGATATTAGTATTGCCACCTTACCTTAAAAAGAAGAAGAAACGAATATAAAAAGCATTGAAGAGCGTGTGGTGAAAATATGTGATTTGCGATATCTAAAAACACATATGAAGTACGATGTGTCTCGGAAAAATTGATGTTCAGTTGTCGAAGTTGAATTTTGACGCTAGATAAACCTGTTGTTGAAAAGTGTGCTTAAACAAGACAAAACCCAATACCACGGATATTTATAATATATTGACTATTTTTACTGTTTTTTTTATTTTCTTTCACAGTTATAAATTACTGCATACCACGAGAAGAAAATCTGATGGCAGTTATGTAAGAAGTAAATCATATTATATGCTTGCGTATAGCTTAACATCATTATAATAATCATACTATATAGCGTACACTTACGAAAAGCTATAGGCCTATACTAAATATGTACATTTATTTTCTCAAACGCGAATGTTCTAATTATTGTTCCTGTCGATCTTCTATTGGGCTATAATATAATTTGTATTATTTTTGTCCTGAACATATTTGTTGTATTTGTATGTGATATCTGGTATTATGGAAGAGAAGGCACTATGGTCTTAATCCTGTCAGATTAAATAAACAAGTAAACGAAAGAACAAACAAACAAATAAATACCGGTAAATAAATATATATACATATATATAAATACATATAAGTAAATAAATAAAGAAGTAAATATGTAAAGAATTAACTAATTGGGAAAATAAGTAAATAAATAAATGGAAAAACAGCAAATAAATAAATAAATATATAAATAAATAAATAAATAAATAAATAAATAAATAAATAAATAGTAAAATAAGTAAATAAAAATAAATAAACAAACAGGCAAAAATTAATAAGAAATATAAATAAAATAGAAAAATAAATAAAAAATAATAAACAAACAGGCAAACAAATTAATAGAGAAGTAAAGAAAATAAAATGTAAAAAAATAAATAAAGAAAATAGAGTTATAAGTAAATAAAAATAAACAAATAGGCAAATTAATTAAAAAGAAAATAAAAAACAATAGAAAAATAAATAAATAAAAATAAATAAAGAAACAGGCAACAAATTAATAAAGGAATAAAGAAAAGAAAATGTAAAAAAATAAATAAATAAAATAGAGTTATAAGTAAATAAAAAATAAACAAATAGGCAAATTAATTAAAAAGAAAATTAAAAACAATAGAAAAATAAATAAATAAAAATAAATAAAGAAACAGGCAAACAAATTAATAAAGGAATAAAGAAAATAGAAAAATAAATAAATAAAAATAAATAAAGACACAGCCAAAAACAAAATAACAAAGAAAATAAAAAGTAAATAAATAAAAATTAAATAAACAGGGAAAAAATTAATAAAGAAATAAAGAAAATAGAAAAATAAATAAACAAATAAATAAACAAACATATTAATTAACAAACAAACAAAGAATAAACAATTAAATAGATAACTAAATAAATAAGCAAATAAACAAACGAATAAATAAAAATGTTCTGATAATCTGAAATAAGTTTATTTGAACCCCATTTGAAGTTTATTTATTGTTGAGAGTGTGAATATGATTTCTATTAATATCCATGTGCGATAGACATCTGTAATTTGTAATCTGCCTCTGTACAGCTGTTTTGCACTGGAGAGCTTGCAGTAGTGTGTCCTGAGCAACAGCCGCTCTCCTCTGGGCTTTCAGTTACTCGGTCGGCCCTGGCGTAAAAAATACCGGTACTTTCTCACCTTGGATATCTGTGACTGTAGTCAGCCTCGAAGTAGTCCCTTTCCGAGATTTGACAACTATGGAAGTGGCGCAACCACGATTTGAAGATCCCATGAAAATCTTGTTCAGTATCGTCTGCAACGACGTCAGACTTTCCTTCACTATCTGGAATTATCGTCCTTACAGCCTCATTCTGATGTAGCATGGCTCGTGAACTGGCGAGTATGGAAGTGCAGTATGTCAACCACGTTGTTAGCTCCCAAAAACTGATCAGTCTAAATGACAGTGTGGTTAGGTGCGTTGTCATAGTGGCAGATACGTTTCGTTGCTTTATTTTTATGGTCACTTTCTCTTCATATTTTACATTCTTCTTTACGCGTTTTGGGACAGTGATGTTGAAAACGACTTCAAGAAACACTTCTGCTAATTTCCATTGTCACACTGATGTCATACATAGTTTTATCACGGTTCTCGCGCATAATCTGTCGAACTTTTACAACGATTTAGGGTGTATGTCATCGTCAACTAATAATCTTTCACGTTTAAACCGGGTATACCATAGAAATGGTTAGATAAGACATATATACTGTACATACACAGCTCTAAAAACTCTATTTCGTAGATTTCAGAATATTGCTTCTCAGGGATTAGGACAAAATTAAATACACATGTCCAGGTTACGAAAATTGGCTACTGTAATAAATATACATAACCTATAGCACTCTTTCCACACAAATGAGGTAGCTCAGCTCACAGCACACACACACAAAAACAGTCTCCTGCACACAGAACAGGTGCTGCAGTCATCGGCCCATCGAAGAAATGCTCTATATTCTCGCGTAGAAAATTCAATCTAGGGATACAGTATATTGAATACGCGTCTTTTTTGAAGAGACACAGAGGATCCTGACAATTCCGCCGAATATGTAAAGTATATGCCAACACTTTAAAAAGTTACAATTTTCCTTCATAACTATTACTGGAATTATTGTAGAGGAACCTCTACAAACATAATGGAATAACTTTGTTTGCTGTCGTATGATTTATAATTTTATAGATATTTTTATTATTTATTTAGCTCGTAAGAAAAGTGAGTTTAAATTCTAAAGTATGCAACAAAAATGTTTCTAGACACTACCGTAAGACCCAGGCTCGTGTACGGTGTGGCCTTAGCCAATAATATAACATAAAATTTACAAAGGCAGTTAACTCAAAACACTACCTTAATTCAAACCGAAAACTAACACACAACAGCAAAAAGAAACAGAATAAGAGGGAAAAAACATTTAAGTTAATATAAATTGACAATCGGAAATCAGTGAAATTCAATAAAAATATGAGTATAGTCGACAGAAATTGAAAGTAAAAAATGCATCTACATTTGTTAATATTATACCTATACTATGAACAATTTTGTAAATTTCTTTTTTTTTAAACGTTCGATTTGAAAATATTTCAAATTTGGAAAACGATTTTGAAATTTTATTATAAAGCCTTGAGCCGAAACTAGCACCATGTTTAAGTGTTGCACTTGTATGACATTTGGACTTAATCGTAGACTTTTGTCTTCGAGTATGATATTCATGTCGATTAGATTTATGTTTTATTTGATTTTCGTTGTAGTAAGTAAACTATATTTGTAAATTCCTTCAATAGTTAATACTTTAAAATCTGTATAGGCCTACATTAAATTCGGTGCTTAATCCATATTTTTGGTTAGACAAATTTTTATTAACCTTCTGTGTAACAAAATTAATGGATTAAGTAAAGATGATGCTACTCCACCACAATTTATTATACCATACTGTATTAATGATTTTACTAAAGCTAAAAATACTATTCTCAATGCCTCCTTAGTGATAAAAATTTCTAAGTATTTTATATAGCAGCCGTGTGTGACTGGAGTCCAGAGATATCAAGATTATTTACTGGTGGCTATGACATAGAGGCGGGGAAAAATAAAGTAACAGTTATTTGGGAACAGTTCCTTACTTGGAACTGTTCCAAAAATAACAGCACCTTGGAATACTACGTTACAAAATAAGTGTTTTTTCTGAGCTAGTACGATATACTTGTTATAAAATACTCGTTTCGCTTTGCAACTACATTATGACAACGCCTGTTTCACAGAACGGAACATGTTTGGCACTACTGGAAGCAGTGGCGCCAACTTTTGGAAGACACTGGGTGGGCTCAAACATTTGAGATATAAGATGGTATAAGTTAAATAAATCTCATAGGTATAATGATAAGACGATAAATTATTAGCTGTGCTCATTATTATTATTATTATTATTACTATTATTATTATTATTATTAATGTCAATTTAAACATCAAGTTTAGTGCCCTGACATACTCTGCTTAAACTCATAATTCTGTTGCGTAAGAAATTATCCAGTACTGAGGTAAGCTATACTCACATATTGATCACAGGATTTATGTAAGAACGTGGAATCCTCCAAACTTTGCCCTCATGCATGACATATTTATGTGTATTTCCAAGAAGTGGGCACGCTGTATTTATGTAAACGCCAGAACCAATTCAAAAGTTTAGCAAGATCGATACATGTCGTTTCTTCACTGTTCTCAAGTACACCTTCCGCCCAGAGTTGAGTTCTAGGAACAGGTATAATGTATTTGCTTCCAAATATATTTCAGATATGATCAGAAATGCTTACAAATGACAACTAAACCAAGTTACAATATATAGGGTATATCATGGGAATGAGAACAATTTGAATAGTGAATTAGAAACCTAGAATTAGTACCGTTCTTGTAAGCATGTAATTATTTTCTTCAAAGATATTATAGTAACTTCTGTGTTCCAGCTAAACTCTGTGGAAAAAGTCGATAGAGTTATGGGATATTACCTATTCGGTGGAAGGAATATGTTGATAGAATTATGGAATACATATTCGGTGGAAAGAGTCGATAGAGTTATGGGATATTACCTATTCGGTGGAAGGAATATGTTGATAGAATTATGGAATACATATTCGGTGGAAAGAGTCGATAGAGTTATGGGATATTACCTATTCGGTGGAAGGAATATGTTGATAGAATTATGGAATACATATTCGGTGGAAAGAGTCGATAGAGTTATGGGATATTACCTATTCGGTGGAAGGACTATGTTGATAGAATTATGGAATACATATTCGGTGGAAAGAGTCGATAGAGTTATGGGATATTACCTATTCGGTGGAAGGAATATGTTGATAGAATTATGGAATACATATTCGGTGGAAAGAGTCGATAGAGTTATGGGATATTACCTATTCGGTGGAAGGAATATGTTGATAGAATTATGGAATACATATTCGGTGGAAAGAGTCGAAAGAGTTATAGGATACATACTTCATTTGGTGGAAAGAGGACTCGGCTGACTCCTCCCTCTGGCACTATAAATTAAGGAGCTGAGTACCCTCAGATATCATTTAACCCTGAAGATGAGGAAGATGAACATCCTCGAAACGTCGGTGGATCACCAACTTATGACCTGGCTGGAAGCCCGAGAAAATTTTGAGTTAAACATTAGTTTGTAACCTTATACTGTATAAAATTACATTTAAGTGTTTGACGTAAGGAAAATGAAAATCCGTTAATAAGTCAGACTGTCCCCTTCGGGTGTCCGCCACCCTCCATAGGTGCTATGCACGCTGCAGGTTACACAGTGGCTCGGCGCACGATCACATTTTCGCCACGGCTGATCTAAGTACATTAATTCTGGAGTAATTAATTTTTATGCTACAAAAATGTAATTTTTCTATAAGTTTACATAACAGAAAAATTGTTATATAATCGACAGTTTGAAAGATAGAGAGACTGGGTTCCCAGTATAAAACTTAATTTTTCACAGGAATTTGTCCCTTTTTGAAGATCAGGGGATTTCACATACGTATAAGGACGGGAGTGAAACATTTCTTTCGAAGGGGTGTCCTTAAACTTCTGATAGAACCTGTATATGTGAGGAGCAAGAGAAAAGAATTGTAATAATTTGATATGAAAGGTTTACTGTAACACGTCACTCGTGGTACAATGTAAACAGAAGTGTAAAATGTGCTTTGTACCTCGTGGTTCTTCACATGGTCTGTCTCGCTACATTCACTATATAATATACTAGTGGCTTGTGCAGCAAACGCTGCAAACTAAGTTCGTTAGACGTTCAAATAAAATTTTTTCAGATTTATTTTCAACGAAAAATACCAGACATTTTGAAAATTATTTGTTTCCATAATAATGAAACATACTACCTCTGAATGTTATTTGTATGCCAAATACTTTTTCTTGAACCTATCCAGCTTCAGTTTATGAGTTTCAACGCGAAAACGCAAGTAACAATGTCAGGACGATCAGTGGGTTTTTCAAGTGGGAGTAAAGCAATAGCTATTTCAGATCATTGTGAATTGTAGGTGAAAGTTAAAGAAAGTCAGGTTTGCTATGCTTTGGAACAATAGACATAGCATCTTGGTGTAGCTTCTGCATATAGAGCTTGAAATGTATTGGGCAAAATCATTTTATCCTGCTAAGAGATCTTGGTGAAATGATCGGGACACTACAAAATTTTCTAGGCCTCTTACTTTATCGATAAGTAATACCGTCTTTCCTTAGGAACTGTAATTTTTGCGCTCTCTCGAGCCAATACTGAATCTACACCACATCGCCATTAAATATATGAAAAAGACCCAACTCACTTGATTAATAACTATGAAATATTTGATTTTTAATAATAATATTATCTTACGCAAGTTTTGTAGTTTATATATTAACATCATGGCATTAACTATAATAATAATAATAATAATAATAATAATAATAATAATAATAATAATAATTTATTTTTAATGGTAATAATGTCACCAAACCACCTCTAGGTTTGTAGATTTTAATATCCAATACCAGCTGTACTCAGAAAATTACACACCACAGAATCAGACCTGTAAATAATTTTTAGTAAGTTTTTAAGCTTCTCATAGCCAATTGAATTTGAACTCTAGCAATCCTGCAGGTCATGACCTTCGTGTAATGGCCTGTTGTTTATTGTAGTGTGTGTTTTGTTTTATTTTTAAATGCAATTAGTTCTCAAAACTGACGAAAGATGGATTTTGGAAAATAGGAAATTTATGTAGGAAAACTGACATTTCACTAAAAACTATTATTTTTCCGAAAAACTTTGAATTCCAAGCTTCAAAATGAGGGGTCATTTATTAAAATCCGTTCAGCCGTTTTCCCGTAATTTCCATTACCAGTTCAAATTATATATATATATATATATATATATATATATATATATATATATATATATATAGATGCCTTGAAATGGGTATAGGATTATGTACAGTATATAAAATGAAATAAACTATAGGCTTAAAGATACTACGTACAGTATTCTAACTTTAATAATACTAGTGTGGGTGTTGAATACAACCATTAGTATTTCCTTGAATTTCCTTCAATTCCCTGAAAATTTTTGTTAACTGCGAAATGATGCTCTTACATTTATATATAGTAGTTATATACGTAAATCCCCATATCTTGATAGAATTCAACTCGGATCATTGAATTCTGAGTCTTTCTCCTTAAATAGGGGCAAAAAGTCAACGAGGCTTATAGAAGTAATTTATTCTGGAAATAATGGAGCAACGCAGACAGGCGCTGCCTCACTATAATCGGATTTAGTTCGAGTCCTGCACATGCGCTCTTATTAGCAAGAAATAATTAGGATGAAAACGGCCGGGTTCGGATGAGCCATTAAGTTCCCGGGTATCGATCCACGATCCTCGGCATCCCCTCCTATCTGCTTGTGGAAAGGGAAGCTTTACACCCTCCAACCCTCGTCAAATGTTGAGGGAATTAACAAATTTCCCTTTCGACTTCCTATTCTGCCAGTTTCACTTTCTATCTTTTAAAGAGATAGTAGCATTTCAAACACAGCAATGTCTTTATTTCTAAAATAGTATCACCAGGTCTTGTAGGTTTCTATGGTAACAGTATACTCTTACAGAGCCACATATGAAACTCTCTTATTTTCATTATATAATTAGTGGGCCATATAAGCTTCTATAGTAGTTGCTATTGCCAGTACTCTTTAATTTCCAAACACATACTTGTTATTTCTATAATATTATAACTAGGGAGCGGTTTTTATGTGTTAAAAAATTTAAATATATTTATTTTTATGTGCTAAAAAGTACGGAAATATTTGCCAAAAATAAAATAAAAATATTTATTTTCAATATGACAAAAATACCTTACTTAGCTTGAAAAAAAAATACTAGGTACTCACCAACCACACTTGAGTCCTAGTAGTTGGCCGAGAATTACAGTGAACAACAAAGGTCATCTCCAAATTCTCCATCACAAATGCATGCCGATTATCTCTGAACAACGATCTTTCCACATCACAGACGTGGACGTGCATACATATTTAAAGAGAGGAATGTCACGAACACATACACCGTCAATTTCACCTACAGGCACATCCTCCAATACTTGAGCAACTTTACACATCTTTTTATATCCACTTTTTTCCCAAACACATTCTGGAATTTGTCCCTTAGTAATTGTGCTTCTGAACCTGGTAGCGAGTCTAGTTTAATTTACACGGCACGCACCTCCCTGTTCCAGAAAACAGGTTTTTGGATGTTTCGAGTTTTTTATGGTGTCACACAAAAAGCTTAGATTTGCTAATAGGAAAGTCAAATCTTTTTTTAAATAACCATCTTTCAGTATATCTTGAAGGATATATATTGACGAAGCCCGATAACAGGGTATCACAGCAAGATATATTGCCTTACTCGATAGACATGAGCGAGAGGCGAGAGATTTGTTTAAATTAAATAATGTTCATACCCGAGCTCTTATCTGTTGTGTTTCACAAACAAAGCGTAGAATGAAATCATCTTCAGCAACAATAAACATTCCTAATTATGTGTTGCAAGATCTCTCCTCCTTGTCCATGTTAATTTATTCTCTAATAATAACATTGATATGCTGTTCTCAGAACTTGTGGTGATACTATTACCAAAATGGATCACGGATACACCACACAGCGCTTAGAATCACGAAGCAACCAAGAAGTCCTAAAAAAGTTAACGTACTTCTGAGTGATATAATTGATTTAGTTTTAAAATATTTAAAACTTCTTGTAAAAAACATTTAAGTAAAAAAACACTAAGATTTATGTATTTATAATAGATTTCCTGAAAATATGTATGTAAATATTTTTTTTTGAAAATATGTATTTTATGTGAAATAAAATTCGGGTTTTAAACTTGAAACTTCATGTTCGGGATTTTTAACTTTGTTAATTCTGTTTTATCACACGCAAAAATAATATTTAATTACATAGAAATCCGCTCCTTAATTATAACTTGATCATATTTTTGTTTCTGACTATATTCCTACTGTACTCTCATACTTAAGATAATTATCGCCAAGTCTGTCTTCACATCATTACCAGGAAGTCATGCTTACGTCTATGGTAACTGGCATTACTATGCCTACTGTACAAATATCCGCACGTCTCCTTTTTCAGCCTCTCACTTTTCTATAGAAACTTCTAATACAAGGTCTTTCATAAGTAACGAGTCTATCAAAAAATTAACCATTTTGGATAATTTTTTGAATGATGTTCATCCTCACGAGAAAGAACCCTTGCCGTACAGTCGATTTGGAAACAAACATATCTTCCCTTCAATGCCAGAGCTATTAAGCGAAAGAATGGTTAGAGTTTTAAAACTTTATTAAAACACATAAATGTAAAAACAGTTTCAATTGTTGACAAATTATGGTGTACAATTTTCAAAATGTCTTCCGTTCTGCTGAATGCACAAATATAAGCGAAGTATCAATTCTTCATGGACTCTGGTGAGCATGTCAGGCGTAACCATTTTACTGTTATGTAAGTAAATCATTAGACGTAGGTCTGTTTAGAATCAATACTGCTGAATTTACAGCACATTAAAATACGTTATTTTATGGGCACTATATACATTGAAATTCTTTACTAGTAGACCCTTCAAGATTTATTGTGCTAACTCCTTTTACTGAAAGGCGGTTATAATTCCAGTTTTTACAAGATTCATTCAGAATTTACAGTAGATATGCGATTGAATTATATATAAATCAATTAGAAGAAATTGTTCACTTAACTTATATGAATTGCACCAACTCTTTGACATCAATTCCTGAACATCTATTGCTCAATACCTTTTTGAGCATTGCCTATGCCATTAGCACTTCATTAAAATTCAGTTTAGTTCTTACACATTTCTGGTTTAATTTTTCTCCATTACCATCTTCGTTTCTTAAGTCCAATGTGATTGTCGTATTTTTGCAGATTTACATTTAAAGTTTGTTGCATTTTTAGATGTCGAGTAGCAAAATGCGATAAATGCGACTGTTGCTTAAGCCCTGGATAAGACTCATTATATTTTTGGGTTCATTCAGAGGTCTTCCCTGATTTTAAGGCAAATATCATCGCCAATCCTCGGCTTCATCTTAACAAATACTATCTCACTATCACCAATTCCATTCGAATCAACACCATATAGGTAATTTAGCAGTTGATACAGCGTCGTTAAATAACATTAGGTTTCAATTATCATTAAAGTAGATAAATGGCAAAAGCAAAAATTAAATGATTCATTATAAATTATTGCTCTTAACTGTCTCCGGAACACGGGGTGAATGAAATAAACAAAAATTTATTGAATGATTTTAAAGCAAATTTGAAGGTAAGGAAGAGTGTTGTATTGCCAATAAAATTGATCTAAGCAAAACTAAATATGATAATGATAAAACGAAATCTGTACTGCTTATTGTTCTGTTAATTTATTTTAAGGGGTTAGGTACAGCTTACAGAAGTAAAATTTTTGGAAATATTCAACATTTTTTTCCTCCATTACTGTATCTTGTATAATAATGAAAATTAGTAAATGTAAAACACTCTCCTTCTGCTATACGAAAAAATATTTTAACGGTTTAAAAAAGTATATATATATATATATATATATTTTTTTTTTCAAAATTCAGAATGATGGCAGTTTACTGTGTAGTGATGAAGCTTTTCCCTCATAACTCAAACTTGTAGAGAAGTAGAGAAATGATCTTAAATCATATTGTAGATATGGCATGTATAAATACACACAAAAAATTTCATCACAGAATGTTGGGTAGTTTTTTAGTTATGTGGGAAACGCTTCATCACTGCACAGTGAACTGAATTTTGAAAAAGAATTTAAATATATTTTTTTAAATCTTAAAAATATCTTTTTCATAGCAGATATAATTTTCATTATTGTACAAAATACAGTAATGGAGGGAAAAAATGTTGAATATTTCCAAAATTTTACTGCTATAAGCTGTACCTAACCTTTAACAACTAGTTGCTGTTCAGATCTGAAATCCCAAATGTCTGCAAAAATATGATAGTTTTCACTGGGTCTGTTGAGAAGAAATTGGAAGGTGGCGCAGGTATATCCAAGTTAAGCGCAAACGAAAATATTGAGTACCGGTAATAAAATCAAATTTCCTATACATATGACCCCAAGAAAAGAAAAACATATAAACCTCGAAACGTAATAAAGACTATAACTGGACCACAAGACAAAGCAATGACGTCACAGCCCTCGATATGGTGCGTGTTCGTCATGACAACGAACAGAAGCTATTTCGCCTGCAAACACATTTCAACGTACTAATTCTAGTCCTTATCCCTACAGTGTAGCTATCTTAATAGAAACTTTATAGCAATTAATTTCCGAAGAAGTCTATCACTGATATCTATGATCTGCAAACTCGGAACTTCAAAGCGCCCGCCCCAGGCACATTCATCTGTTCTGTTAATTGAACTGCTCCCTCTCATCTAACTTAGTGTCTGTCCCAACATGCATTCGGAGGAGCATAGATCAAACAAGTTGGCACCACTGTAAGATCTCTATCTTCATGCCACTGCGCACGCAGGGATGAAAAAATTTCTAATGTTTATTTACTAATCGGAACAGAGAACAAACCCAAGGCCTCTAACAGTTGAACTCGGTATGGCATAGTTGCGCCCCGCGGTTAATTGGGAGGCCTAGGCATGACATAATTGCGCCCCGAAGAAATCAGGTATCAGAATGGACATGGCATAGTTGCGCCCCGAAGAAATCAGGTAGCAGAAGGGACGTAGCATAGTTACGCCCCGAAGAAATCAGGTAGCAGAATGGACATGGCATAGTTGCGCCCCGAAGAAATCAGGTAGCAGAAGGGACGTGGCATAGTTGCGCCCCGAAGAAATCAGGTAGCAGAAGGGACGTCGCATAGTTGCGCCCCGATGGACATACTACACACGAAAGTGATTGTCATAATATAAACAAATTACTTACAAATATTACAGCGATAGCTGCATTGAAATCAGGTAGGCCTAGCATATGATCAATTTTACTATTTAAAATTACACTTTTTTTATCGATCACACACAATAAATGAACTGCATTTTTTTGTTTGTACATCGATATCTTAACCCTACGATACAGGGTTTCGAAAATTGAAACTTAGAACAATTGTGAATTATTAACTCTTTGCCCGCTTCACTAAACTTAACATTCATTTTAAATTAATCTCACTATACGCCACAACGGTGTGAAAATCATTAATGAAATGTCAAAGACTGCTAAGCCTCCATATTCCAACGTCTCACTCATTTGAATATGTCAGTTAATAAAGTACTGCCAACTTCATGGTGTTCATTTTAACGATAGGCTATTGATAATCACTGCATAAACAGTAGAAAAACAGTTAATAAAGTACTGCCAACTTCATGGTTTTCATTTTAAGGATAGGCTATCGATAATCACTGCATAAACAGTAGAAAAACAGCTAATAAATTATTACCAACTTCATGGTGTTCATTTTAACGGTATCGATAATATAATATTAAATCGCATAGGAAATCAATAAGGTTGGTTGATTACGAGGCTCGAGTTTCCGTAGTGTATTTTTCTCTACCTATTTCATCGGGGCGCAACTATGCCATCCCCTTTTGTCTACCTGATGGGAACGGGGCGCAAGTATGCCCACAAAACAGGGACCCTTTTCTATCTGCTGCATTTTATCTGCATAGTGGGGCGCAACCATGCCTTGCCCGTTGAACTGATACGAGAGACTGCAATGCGAGCATACACGCGCACACAGTCACATACATACATACATACATACATACATACATACATACATACAAACATACATACATATGAGGGGTTCACAACCAGAGTGGACCAAGTCCTTCTGGAATAATTTTGAGAAATTGAGTCTTAAAGTTCCTGGCTCATGCTTATGGTACCATTTGGGTACACGCGACAGAAACAAGCGACCGAGACAGGCGACACAGACGAGAGACCGAGACTAGTAGTCTTCCGTCTGCTTCCTATAGAATTATATGAAGTTTGGAATTGAACGGGTTACATCAGCTTCTTGTCTATGCGGATGACGTGAATATGTTAGGAGAAAATCCACAAACGATTAGGGAAAACGCGGAAATTCTACTTGAAGCAAGTAAAGGGATAGGGTTGGAAGTAAATCCGGAAAAGACTAAGTATATGATTATGTCGCGTGATCAGAATATTGTACGAAATGGAAATATAAAAGTTGGACATTTATCCTTCGAAGAGATGGAAAAATTCAAAAACCTTGGAGCAACAGTAACAAATATAAATGACACTCGGGAGGAAATTAAACGCAGAATAAATATGGGAAATGCCTGTTATTATTCGGTTGAGAAGCTTTTATCATCCAGTCTGCTGTCAAAAAATCTGAAAGTTAGAATTTATAAAACAATTGAGGGGCTTAGAACAAAAAGCAGGTAAGTGACGGAAACCGAGTTTTGAGGAAATTACAGTTAAAGTTCTATATGCAATGAAATATTATAAACTAGTCTGGTGAAATGATGCCCATATAGCAGCACTGCACAGTGTGATCACTTATCTGATTTTATCCCAAAGAAACATCCTTTTGGGCTACCACAACATGCACTTACGTCATTTTTTTTTAATAATTGCTCTTACCTGCTTTTTGTTCTAAGCCCCTCAATTATATTACCGGTTGTTCTGTATGGCTGTGAAACTTTGACTCTCACTTTGAGAGAGGAACAAAGATTGAGGGTTTTTGAGAACAAGGTTCTTAGGAAAATATTTGGGGCTAAGAGGGATGAAGTTACAGGAGAATGGAGAAAGTTACACAACGCAGAGCTGCACGCATTGTATCCTTCACCTGACATAATTAGTAACATTAAATCCAGACGTTTGAGATGGGCAGGGCATGTAGCACGTATGGGCGAATCCAGAAACGCATATAGTGTGTTAGTTGGGAGGCCAGAGGGGAAAAGACCTTTCGGGAGGCCGAGACGTAGATGGGAAGATAATATTAAAATGGATTTGAGGGAGGTGGGATATGATGGTAGAGACTGGATTAATCTTGCTCAGGATAGGGACCAATGGGGGGCTTATGTGAGGGCGGCAATGAACCTCCGGGTTCCTTAAAAGCCAGTAAGTAAGTAACATTTGAGAGCGCGAGACAGAGACAAGCGACCGAGACAAAGCGCACGAGACCGCTTTCGGACCAGTAGTGTCTCGCGAAAGTCTTGTGCAGCCCGTGTTTTGTGGAGTAAAATGCCTGTCCAAAATGTCAGAAATTGAATTTACTGGCGAAGAAGACAAACAATTGGTAGAATTAGTAGGAGAAAACCCACCACTGTTTGATCCAGAGGTCGAGTCGTACAAGGATGGGCATACCCGTGATAATATCTGAAGGAATATTGCTGAGAAATTAAACACTTTTGTAGACATATTTCACAGAATATTTGCACGTATATTCTGAACAAACTCTTCTAGAATACTGAGAGAGTTGTTGTGTCGCTTTCCACTGTCGCTTGTCTTGGTCGTAATATCAATTTAGCGAGAGATGTCTCCGTCTCCTGTCTCCGTCGCCTGTATCGGTCGCTTGTCTCTGTCGCGTGCACCCAAATGGTACCTTTAGCAACCTTCACCTTCCATAGGAAATGCTGCACTCTGTGGAGTAACAAATGAGTTATAGACTTGTTTTGTTATGGCCATGAAAAAATCTAAGTTTTCTTCATCCGAGATTGTATTAATCCACAAACTGACCTCTGGTGGACTTGGTACACTCTGGTTGTGAGCCCCTCACATACAGGTGTCCCATTTATCTTGTGCACCTATTATAACTTTTTTGTTTGGATAGATATTGGAATTGTTATTTTTTAGGGTTATGTTAGGACGAGGGACTAACATGAGTGTGAAAATTTGGTGCATGTAATTACATTATGGTACAAGATACACGTGACGTCATCAATTTTTCAAATAGCACAACATACTTTAATCGTGTTACATTGATTACACACATTAAGACGAGTTCAAAAATGTATCACAATGTCAACTTCCTAATAAATAACAACAACAAAACGAAACAAAAACGTACTTCCCCTGTGACAATGTTATGCTTTGAGAGTTACAGAAGATGTTCCAAATGGTGACCATTCACATTAATGCACCATCGACGGCGTTCCCCGAAAGACCGTATGACTGCCCGGCATGTTGCTGGCTGAATGTCGAATGTCGAAGGCAAACAGAGAAACAAATGGTATGGAAGTGATAAAAACAGAACAAAATATGTAAAGATTAGAAGAAATAAAGTACTGTACTCTAATACAATAAAATAAGTATTAATTGACTTACTAAAATTATAGTTCACTAATGTTAGCTTCGCTAAAACGTTTGGAAGGAGCCACCATTTTTAGTTGATCATCTATGCGGGAAACAAATGGCGATCGCGAAACATGGTTTATAGTACAGCAAAGAATTTGCAGTTTGAATTGTTTGAGACTAAGAAACAAATGCTAGGGAAGTGATAAAAACAAAGAAATGCTAGCAAAGTGATAAAAAATAAACAAATGCTAGGGAAGTGATAAAATTGTAGAGATAAACAGCCATGATTGACTGAAATACATCCTTTCGTACCGTTTTATTGGTCAAAATTAGTATGACGTAGTAAACGAGTAATAGTCACTCTTAAATAATAACAAAAATATTATATACATGCTGAAATTTTAAAATAATAGACAATGAGTAAAAAATACAGGAACATCATTTTATTTTTACTTCAATTTTTATTGTACCTGAGTTTTTGAATGTACTTAACTCCCACCCCTTCTACTAATGAAGTTCAACCGTCCTCCACACAGAACCAAGGGCGCATATACAGTCATAGTGGCGTTACGGTCATAGTAAACAGTACGTTCCAAAAATATGTTCGCGTTTTCCAGTGACGAAAGAGCGTTCAATATTGAATCATTTTCGCACAGGTACTGTCGTCCATTTGCCTACGTCGTATCCCGGTTTCCCCCACCAGCTTTTATTCGCCAGCTAGTGGCTGAGCTGTCTTAGCTCTTTTCTGAGAACATTAATTTCTGTTAGGAATTTGACGTCTGCGTAATATTATACAACTCTTTAGAATAACTTAAATAAAAGGGCCTCGTTAAGTAATTAACTGTCACGTGATTTCCTACCTTTCTACGACCGTACGACATAACCGCTTGAACGGACAGTAGATAGCATTTCTGAGTAATTTTATTTTTTCGGATCGGACAGAAGTGAAGATTGAATTTACAGTACGTAAGGTACTCTTTTATAGAGTATGTACAGAATTATTTCAACATGAGTAACTTTGTAAGTACGAAGGAAGAAACTGGTAATTGGGATTAGGTACAGTAGTCTATAGTGCGTTAATATGCACATTAGAACTGAAGTCTGTATCGAAATGAACGGCCACCATTTTCAAAAATGTGTTGAAATGTCCATATTATGATTATTTTTCAATTTAACTTCATTCTCTATATTGTACGCTAATGTGCTGTATACAGTATAATATACACTGTATAATGAATACGTCCACATGGACAGCTCAGTTCGTGAATAAAAACGCTCATTGCTAATACTGCACTGTATTCTGATTAAACAAAAACCTAATGAAAATGATCAAACTCAAAAGAGCGATATTTCCTAGTTTACCTAAATGGGTGAACTACTTTTCTTCCCTCCTATACCTAGTAAAGTGATTTGTTTGTTTATTACTCCAGTATCATCGAACTCCAGTCGTGGAAGGGGGTAACAAACGGCGTTGATCCAACGTTATAGCCAGGTTAATATTAAAAATGTTAGTAAAAATAAAATGATGTCCCTGTAGTAACTCAAGTAATCAGTGAAGACTTGGGTGTTGCAGGATATTTGTAACTAGACAGCAAGGCTACAGAGAATCGGTACGCTGGTAAAACAAGAGAAAATGTGCTGGTTGATTACAATAGAAATGCTGGTCTTTCCAACCTGCGTTCCAGTATACATATGAGTAAGTGCAGATATGCCATACTTAACTGGAGTATAGCGTGCAAGAAAAGGGTAAAACCCAAGAAAGAGAAGAACATCGCGAAGGGATTTCTTTAAGAGCTACTTCGAGGCTCCGCTCCTCACGAGTATAACCCAACCTTATTCCCGCTGTGAATTTACGTCACATATAAAAGTGTTAGCCTCACCATATTTAAGCACCAGGACATCTTCGAATGGGACATAAAATGGACTATATTCTACAGACTGAGGTTGGTAGGAGTCAGTGTGAACGAATCAGATATACATACGTATGTTTGCATAAGACCTACATATACAGAGTGTTCATTAAGTATGGAAAATTTCACCTACTCATAACTTCGTACATTTTAATTTTACAAATAATACTTTTATACAGGGACATCATTTTATTTTTACTAACATTTTTTATATTAATCTGGCTATATCTTTGGATTAAAAGTCTAGAACCGGAAACACCGCTTGCTCCCCCTTCCAAGACTGGAGTTCGATGATACTGGCGTAAAATACAAATCACTTTACTCGGTATAGGAGGGAAGAAAAGTAGTTCATTCATTTACGTAAACTAGGAAATATCGCAATTTTGAGTTGGATAATTTTCATTAGATTTTTATTTTATCAAAATATAGTATTGTATTAACACTTAGTGTTTTTACTCACGAATTGAGCTATCCATTCGGACGTATTAATTATGCTACGTATATTGTACGTTACAGCACATTGGCGTACAATAGAGAGAACGAAGTTAAATTGAAAAATATTCATAATACGGATATTTAAACACATTTTTTAAAATGGTGGCCGTTCATTTCGATACAGGCTTCAGTTTTAATGTGCATATTATCGCACTATAGACTATTGGACCTAATTCCAATTACCAGTTTCGTCCTTCGTACTAGTACCTAACTCATGTTGAAATAATTCTGTACCTCCTCTATAAAAGAGTACCTTACGTACTGTAAATTCAATCTTCACTTCTGCCCGATCCGAAAAGATAAAATTACTCAGAAATGCTATCTACTGTCCGTTCAAGTGGTTTTGTCGCAGGGTCGTAGAAATGGTGGAGAAATCACGTGACAGTTAATTACTTAACGAGGCCCTTTTATTTAAGTTATTTTAAACAGTTCTATAATATTACGTAGACGTCCAATTCCTAACAGAAATTAATGTTTTCAGAAAAGAGTTAAGACAGCCCAGCTACTAGACTTTACAGAGGGGCGAACAGAAGCAGATGGGGGAAATCGGGATCCGACGTAGGCAAACGGACGACAGTACCTGTGCGAAAATATGATTCAATATTGAAAGCTCTTTCGTCAATGGAAAACGCGAACATATTTCTGGAACGTACTATACTCACTAACTCAGTACTGCATACGCGGTCTTGGTTCTGTGTGGAGGACGGTTGTAAGTTTACTAGTAGAGGGGGTGGGAGTGAAGTACAGTCAAAAACTCAGGTACAATAAAAACTGAAGTAAAAATAAAATGTCGTCTCTGTACAAAAGCTGTTGGAGTAAAAAAACACAACATGATACCAATGTTCGAAAAACGTTATTCAGACTTACAGAGTGTGACAGGAAACTATAATTTTAAATGGCACCCTATTCTAAGATTTACATTTTCTAAATCTGTATTAAATGTTTCATATGAATGTGCAGAAATTGTACTCATTCACCAGTTTCGTGTCTTTTAACTATTTATATAACTTGTTTCATGGACTCCAAACTTGAGACAAATAAGTTTGTAAAATCATGTTGAGTAGGTCATAAAATTAAACAAAACACTGTCACTAACCAAACTTTACAACAGATGCTCAAAATGAGAACCATTCACAGCCAAACAATGTTCCAGTCCATCACGAAATCAGTTCACAGTCTTTCTCACAGTTGCATGACTGATGTGTTCAATCTCATTCTAATTCTTCATTTCAGGTGTTCAGTATTTATTTCTTGCTTTACCTTGATAGGTCCCTACACTCTGAACTTCAAGTAACCCCAAAGTAACAGCTATATTAATAATTATCATGTGTGAATATGTGCACGTAATTTCATTACTAGGCTTAGCCATTCAGGATATACCGCATTTCTAAATTAAAATGTAAACACTTCGATTTGCGGTAAAATCACACTAAAATTTAAAATATGTATTTTGAATATTATAACCACTTATATGGGATACATTTTCGGCTGATATGTACATCCATTATCAGGCAGTATATCGCACTTGACGGTATGTGTCAGAGGAAAAACAATAATTGTTTCTATACATCTGAAGTCTGATTAGTGTAATATGTAGCTAATCTGCGATGTATGCAACAGAGGGGTTAGTTTCTTGACTTGGTCAGTTTCATTCTTCGATTGGTTTCTCGATTAATTTAGTATCCTTCGTTGGCGTATTGATTTGGTTAGTTTCATTCGTCGGTTGGTTGCATGGTTTGGTTAGTTTTTTTTCGTTGGTTGGTTACGTTGTTTGGTTAGTTTCACTGGTTGGATTGTCGCTTGCTTCGTTTTGTTAGTTTCAAACATTAGTTGGTTTTTGGTTGGTTAGTAGATTGGTTTGGTTAGTATCATTTGTAGATTTGTTGCGTTGTTTGCTTGGTTTTATTTGTCGGTTGGTTGCATTGTTTAGTTTTATTGGTTACTTAGTTTTATTCGTTGGTTGATTGCGTTGTTTCGTTGATTTCATTGATTCGTTGATCGCTTGTTTGGTTTCATTAATTTCAATAATCGTTTGTTTGTTTTTTTTTTAGTAGCTTGGTCTGGTTTGATAGTTTCATTCAATGGCTTCTTGACTTCATTACTTGGTTAGTTTTATGCGTTGGTTGGTTCATCGGTTGGTTGGGTGGTTCGTCGGTCGGTTGGTTAGTCGGACTGGTTGCTTGTTTGATTGGTTTAGTTAGTTTCAATCGTTGGTTTATGGTTGGTTGGTAGCTTGATTTGGTTTTGTTAGTTTTTTGTTGCTATAAAATCCACAAACGATTAGGGAAAACACGGAAATTTTACTTGAAGCAAGTAAGGCAATAGGTTTGGAAGTAAACCTCGAAAAGACGAAGTATATGATTATGTATCGTGACCAGAATATTCTACGAAATGAAAGTATAAAAATTGGAGATTTATCCTTCGAAGAGGTGAAAAAATTCAAATTCTTGGAGCAATAGTAACAAATATAAATGACACTCGGGAGGAAATTAAACCCACACTAAATATGGGAAATGCGTGTTATTATTCGGTTGAGAAGCTTTTGTCATCTAGTCTGCTATCAAAAAATCTGAAAGTGAGAACTTATAAAACAGTTATAATACCGGTTGTTCTGTATGGTTGTGAATCTTGGACTCTCACTTTGAGAGAGTAACAGAGTGTTTGAGAATAAGGTTCTTAGGAAAACATCTGGGGCTAAAAGGGATGAAGTTACAGGAGAATGGAAAAGTTACACAACGCAGAACTGCACGCATTGTATTCTTTATCTGACATAATTAGGAACATTAAATCCAGACTTTTCAGATGTTCAGGGCATGTAGCACGTATGAGCGAATCCAGAAATTCATACAGAGTGTTGGTTTGGAGGCCTGAGGGAAAAAGACCTTTGGAGAGGCCGAGACGCAGATGGAAGGACAATATTAAAATGGATTTGAGGGAGGTGGGATATGATGATGGATTGCACAGTATTGGGACTGATGGCTGGCTTATGTGAGAGCGGCAATGAACCTGCAGGTTCCTTAAAAGCCATTTGTACGTAAGTAAGTTTTTTGTTATTTAGTTTTGTTAGATTCATTCTTTGGTTTTATTATTTTTATTCGTTCGTTTTTCTTTTAGTTGGTTATGTAACGACGCTGTATCCACTACCAGGTTGCCTAGCGTCAATGGAACTGGTAATAACGAGATTTTATTTAGCGAGATAAGGCCGAGTATTTCCCATAGATTACCTGACATTCGTCTTACGGATGGGAAAATCTTCGGAGAAAACCCCAACCATGTAATCAGCCCAAGCGGGAAACGAATCTACTCCCGAGAGCAAGGAAACTCCTCAGCAGACTGAGCTACGGCGACAGCTCGTTCGTTGATTGTTAGGTGCTTGGTATGGTTATGGTGCTTTTTTGTATTATTCATTTGATGTTTCAGTTAGTTTCATTGGTTATTTCTTTTTGTAAGACCTGTGGTTTGGCTGTTTGGTTTAATTTTATTTATTGTTTTTGTCAGAGTGTTTGAAACAGTTTATTTCAATGTTTCCGTTGCCTTAATTGACTCAATAATTGCTAGCTTTGGTTTGTCGTCTGATTAATTTGACTTCATTTGATAGCACCCTTCTATTCGTTGTTTTTATTCTACCATCTCTCCATTTTCACAATCAGCAACATAACCTACTCTACAGCACTTTTTTCCCAAATATACACAATACATGGAGTCACCACGACGAATTCTTTAGATGCAAATAATAACGGTTTTTCTTAAGTCTGATTATTTGTATATGAACCCAGGAAATATACGCAGGACATACAGCCAAATTCATACAGTTCGTTCCTTTTAGAAGAATGGTATAGTCCGAGTCAGCTTCCTTAATATTCTAAGGGTGAAACCTAAACATTTTCCCCCATTACTACATAAGCTAGTGGATTATGGTGATTTTCTAGTTTGCAGGTTGAATTTTCTTTTGCCAACTTCGTTTCGAATTTCGATACTGAGAAACACTGCAACTGGTAGTGATTTTATAACTGTTATGTTGGCAGCATTGACACAAGTTGTCAGTAGTTATCAGGTATGGTATGTTTTTATTTAACGACGCTCGCAACTGCAGAGGTTATATCAGCGTCGCCGTATGTGCCGGAATTTTGTCCCTCAGGAGTTCTTTTACATGCCAGTAAATCTACTGACATGAGCCTGTCACATTTAAGTACACTTAAATGCCATCGACCTGGCCCGGGATCGAACCCACAACCTCGAGCATAGAAGGCCAGCTATATACCAACTTGCCAACCAGGTCGACAGTAGTTATCAGTATTAATATTAATACATAATAGTTATTGTATGTGTTGCTTTGTGTTGTGGTTACAATTTCAAGATTAGAGTGAGGTAGGCTAAGTGTAAATAAATGTAATATATTTCGTGTGATACATGCCCTTGAGTAATGGATAAAAATACCATTTCACATTTTAATTAATTTCTTTCGTGTTTAGACTTTTATCACAATAATGGAGTAAATATTCCAAAGCATACATTTCAAAGTGGCATTCGTTTTCGGAATCCATACTAATCATTTCACGTGATCAAACAAAATACATTTATGCTCGACCATGCCGAAATGTAGTAATTATACACCTGGCAGCAGCTCTTCAATGTACCTCATTAAAGTACACCTATTCATTAAAGTTCAGGTGTTCCACCAATCAGAAAACACCATTGTAGCAATATGAAAGCGCAAGTATCGATTATTCTCGGATATGCAATCGAAAGACAACGAGCGAAACGTCACGGAGGCTGGAAATCCAATACTGTCGCAGAAGGTTATGTTCTGTTACTATAATAATTAGCGTTAATTGTAAATAATATTCAAATAAATTCAATTTGTCATCTCGTTTTTCAATGTCTAAATCAATTCCAAGGTTATATCAAGATTAATCTTCATTTTACTCTCTAGATTATATCAAGGTCAATGACATTTGTTTCTAGGAAAAAATCAGCACTTCCCGTCTGCGCACATCTCACAATTTACGAGATATTGCACGGGGTCAGTTCCGCTCCCCAGTCAGATAAGAATAATATGAATGCTTATGAATAATTTCAAGTTAGAAATATTGTCGAGCATAAAAAGTCGTATGAAACTTGCCTATAAAAGTAATTAAGACTCTCGTATGAAAATTATGAAACGAGCGCAAGCGAGTTTCATAAACATACTCGCGTCTTAATTACTACCATTATAGGCTCGTTGCATAATGTATTATTTTAGGTTAGGTCTCGTGATTCGTAAAATGTTTAATCAAAGCAATGAATTTCATGTTGTCAGACAGAATACATTTCAATGTTAGATCAAACACTAATCTACTAACTACTAACATAATGTGCGAAAGGTCCAGAAGAAAAAAATACACTTTCACAAATTATTGAACCTTTCAGAAAACACCTCCCAACATAAAGATGAGAATGATGTAATAAATAAGCAAGACATCGTTATTTTTAATACTATATTATTATTATTATTATTATTATTATTATTATTATTATTATTATTATAGTACATGGCATTGTGCGATATTTTCCTCTTTTGGTGATATCTAGTATTAGTTGGCAACACTGAAGAGACGGCCAAATTAGTCTTTTAGGAATTAATCTTATGTGATTCTCAGTATAGTTATTTCCCATTCAGCGACCAGTGAAGTGGTTTCACAGGAACATCCTCTCTTTATGAAGGAAAGTAGGCTCAAGAGTACACATGAAATGCGTGTAATTAGCAGTAATCTTCATAGCAAGTCTCGTATTAAGGCAGTCCCATTCTTTGCTGCGCCTTCATTAGCAATGAGTGAATGCTCCTCTGGTCTCTGTGTGCATGCAGGATACACTTCTCTATTATTCCGCCTAAATGATTTGACGGCGTGTAACATGAGATAGTATGAGATCCAGAATGTTTGCTCCGAGCACGACACACTACGACAACTCCGCTCTGAATGTATCTCTATTCAAATACGTCTGTAGTTATAGCGTCGTTAACATAATATTCGCATGAACAAAAATTATGTCGCAAACACACAATGCACTGACTCCTACATCGTAACTATGAGCTGCAGAGGTTTTCAGGGAATACAGTAAGAATTTAAAATGGTCATGTCTTCGCTAATTTCTATGAAATCCCGAAGAATTTCCGAAGTGTATCATCTATATTCCAATTAAAACTAAATGGACCGTTAAACATTAAAAAGCTTAATAATTTAGGTAAATTTCTGTTCAGTCAAAATCAGATGAGAAAAGAAGATAAAAGAACTAGGGTAAAGGTTGGTAATATTGTGATACTAATAATATTATCATAGTTATTTTCGATAATTTTTTACAATTTTCCTGAGCGAGAGGAAGATCGCTTTTTTGAGTCAACGTATTAAGGAAATGTTCGTGGACAAGTTTCTGCACTAAACCGGTCCTTCTCTCGCTCAGTAAAATTGTAAAAAAAATTCTCAAAAAGTACTATCATAATATTATTAGTATCACAATATGTGAAGACAGATTATAATGTGAGAGAATCCTTCACTCTACAAAAGCTATTAGTTAAGTAGTAACCAAATTAGTAACTTGGAGATCAAACTTTCAGGTATAACTCTCTGTAAAGTTGATTTGAATAATTTCGAGGGAAAAATTGTTCCGGGATCTTGGTTTAACGTACCAACGCTCTACCAACTGAGCTACCATGGAACTCTACCAGACACCGATCCAATTTTTGCCCTCTATATCCACAGACCTCAAAGTGGGCTGACAACCGTCAAGCAACCAACTTCGAGTGCTCACTAACTCCGTGTGACTTAAATTGTGGTTTTCTGTTAACGAACAGTGACGTGTATTATGAAAATCAAGATTTCAGGTATAACTCCCTGTAAAGTTGACTTGAATAATTTCGAGGGAAAAATTGTTCCGGGGCCGGGTATCGAAACCGGGACCTTTGGTTTAACGTACCAACGCTCTACCAACTGAGCTACCCGGGAACTCTACCCGACACTGTCACTGTTCGTTAACAGAAAACCACAATTTAAGTCACACGGAGTTAGTGTGCACTCGAAGTTGGTTGCTTGACGGTTGTCAGCCCACTTTGAGGTCTGTGGATATAGAGGGAAAAATTGGATCGGTGTCGGGTAGAGTTCCCGGGTAGCTCAGTTTGGTAGAGCGTTGGTACGTTAAACCAAAAGTCCCGGATTCGATACCCGGCCCCAGAATAATTTTTCCCTCGAAATTATTCAGGAATTTATGTAATTTTGACCTAAATGAAGTTATTGTCCAACAACCCCTTACATCACTCGGAAGCGAGTTCCATATACATATTCCACTAATCAGACTTCAGATACATTCAAACAATTGTTTTTCCTCTGACACATACCGTCTTTAATAGGAGTTTTATTTGTTTCTAAATTTCTATAGCTACATAAATTTAGTTACTATAACAACGCCACGAACAAAACAACACCGAAGTTGAAAGTTGGAAGCAAGCAAAGTACATGTGACACCATTAAATTTATCTGACATTGAAAGTACAGAAGAAGATTACAAAGAGAGCTGAGAGTGTAGTTTGAAGCCATAGTGTGCACCATGTCACTCCGTAAAGCTCCGGTTCGCTGCGGAGAACAGAACTAGGGCTTCCACTCAAGGACGGGTCAAAAGTCTTTATTGATTTCTGGCAGTAGCTGGGCCCATTTGAAGGTTTCCACGTGATATTTGATACGCGCTCTCCACAGCTCTATGTCGGTGTCCGTCTGCGTTACACAACGCCTCGCGACTAATCTCTCGCACCGATATCACGTGACTTCGTCTTTTCACAGTTTATCAGATCACTTACAAAGTACAGAGCTAGGTGTGTGATTGAACTTAACGCTGGAGGTTCGTACTACATTAATATGTTTCCTTCTCTTTTTCGTGCCTTCAGGCCTATGAGAGTTTCTTCTTCTGCTTCGCCTTCTTCTTCTTCTTCTTCTTCTTCTTCTTCTTCTTCGTTATAAGCTTAAAGCAGGCGTGGCCACTAATAACTCAATCGAGTCACTACAGATTTTTCCTGTACTCTTCCCTCCACTTTTCTCGTCTGAGACCAGTATACGGGAAGGTAAGTATTACTCAGTGACTGATTGTACAGGGACATCATTTTATTTTTACTCCAATTTTTATTGTACCTGAGTTTTTTTTATGTACTTCACTCCCGCCCCCCTCTACTACTAAACTTGCAACCGTTCTATACAACAGAACCAAGCGCATACAGTCAAAGTCGCCTTACGGTCATAGTAAACACAAACAGTACTGAGTTAGTGAGTATAGTAAATTTCAGAAATATGTTTGCGTTTTCCAGTGAAATCACACAAGATTGATTGAGTCTCTGACATGTCTGACAGACAACATTCATTTGTTTGAAAGAACGGCCACTTGATATAGGATTCGTAAAAATAATTTATTGATGTCTACAGTGAAGAGAGCTTCTCTTAACCCTAATTTCGAACTAAAACCAACGAATATGATATTTTCATACATGTAGAAGTACCTTTCAGCACTACACTCATTTCACTGTCAACTCACTCACTGCACTGGAACTACGACACATTTCACTGATACTATCATGATTTCACTAACACTTAAACATTTCACTGTTCAAATACTTTGCACTGCCACTATAAACTATAAAATTCACTGACACAGATACACTTCACTTACACAACACACTTGACTGACACAACACACTTCACACTTCACTGACACAACACAACACACTTCAAATAACAAAATATCATTTACATCGTTTACATAGAGCGCATTCCGAATCTCAGCGCTGATCAATCTGATGGCATCACGGTGTTCCAAATTTCAACGATGACGTCACTGATGCTTCACCGGTGTCGCACCGATGCCATCAACTTGCAGAGGTGGTGGCAGTCTCCATCAGTGAATCTGATTGGTCCTTGTATAGGGAATTAGCAGACGAATGACCTCGTGCACTGTTGTGTAATGGCGGTGTGTTCTGCTGTATTGTTTGTAATGAGCACAACGTAAAAAGAATATGTTAATGGCTTATGAGCGAACATGAAAACGGACCAGTTATTACTACCGGTTCAAGAAATAAATTGTTTATGCTCTCTTTTCTTTGAACAGGTGATGGTCTGGAAATTTCGCAAAATCTTGCTAATATAGCACAGACAACAAGTTGTACAGCCACCATGATAGCCATCGAATCTTCTAGCAGTTTTGTTCCTATTTCGCTCCAGCAGCGTGACGTCATTCTTGTCCACCGGTCCGGTGAGATTCGGAATACACTGATAGTGTGTATAGTATACTACCGTCTATTAGTAAAGTCCTTAAGTATATTTTTAAATACATTTTTGGTTGTTGGTAAAGCCTTTAGTAAGCCTGTAGGTAAAGCATTCCAGTCCCTGATAATACGATTGAGAAAAGAAAACTTTCCAGTGAAATCATACAAGATTGAATGAACCTCTGACATGTTTGACAGACAACATTCATTTGTTTGAAAGAACGGCCACTTGATATAGGATTCGTAATAGTAATATGCGTTACAAGAGCGGTATGTTGACGTTTTCATGTTCGAGGAAAAGATTGAAAAAGCGAAACGTAGTTGAGCTTTTTTAATTTCCGAGAACATGAAAACAAACATACCGCTCGTGTATCGTACATTATTTTGTGCGAAGATCGTTTATTACATACCTGAAAGAGGAATTTCTAATTAGTTGCAATGAAATCACCATCTTGGTTTCTGTTTAATGACGGCAACTTCGGAAAACCAAAATATCTTTCTTCAACATTGTTGCTACAAAATGTTTTGTGTGTTTACTATACTGCAGCAGGCCGTGATATACGTTTATCTTCCCCCCCCCCCAGTCTATGATGAGTCTGGAATCTTGTTGATTTTTTCACGGCTTCCTTAATGTTACTTGCATTACAAATGCAGTAACTTTTGTGGTGTTGTAGAGTTTACTTAATTTTTGCAAATATTTAAAAACAATAGGCTAATTAACAGTGCAATTTAGGTGAAATTGCAGTGGTAAGCTTCCAATTTATAATTATTACTATATTGAACGTCTCTAAAAATAATATGTTAAAAGCCTAAAGCAGTAAAATGAATATGACGCTTAAGCGGTAAGAAGAGGGAAATTGTTATGTGTTACGTTGGGAATACTGAATGTGGTATTTCACACTTACCGCGTATTGGTTTCGTGCGGAAAACAAGCAAATACGCACGATCTCGCACAAAAATAATTTATTGATATCTACAGAACAAACGACTGTAAAATCTTTCCTTCCGTCAAGTTTCCAAGGTTACCACGTGGTGAGAGTTGCTGGGCCTGTGTGGATCAATGGCATTGTGGGCCCGGCCTACTCTTGCTTGAAGGCACAAACTCAACACTAAATGGGGCGGACTCTGATTACGCACACCAAGGGACAGGACTAGAGGCTGGTGAGGCACTCCATTAACGTCTCCTTCATTGTATGGTCCACGCACACACTATAACTAATTTGTTACTGGAAATCCCTGTTTGAAACGCACCGCAGCTTGGAGGCGTACGTGTTTGGTGGTGGACTGGTGACAGCCACTCGAAATTTGCGAGATGATTCCGAGGACTTGTCATGGGATAACCGGATTTTCATTTGGCAGCTAGGTAGAACCTCGGATTAAAAACAACCAGGTAATCAAACCATGCAGGCTCCAAACGGAACTCACGAGGCTTAAAACCAGTGTTAATTACATTTTAGGCTTCAATCCACCATAATCCTCGTTCCCTCTTCGAAATTATAAATGGCACCACTATTTATTTGTTGAATTCTTTGTAAGTTCATACATATGTATGTATACTTTTTGCTGGTTGAGTGGAAGAGAAGGCCTTACGGCCTTAAGGGGAGGGGATGTTATTTTTAAAAACCTTTTTTCCTATTTGGTGTAAAATATTAATTTTTTATAGGTAGAGAGCTCATACCTGTAGGAACTCAACCAAATATGAATATTTTGAACAAAAATTATTTGGGGCCCAAATTTGAAAAAAAAAAATACCCAATGCAGCATTGTACTAAAACCGATATATCTAAACCGTTTTTAAAGATAGATTCAAACTTTTCTTGCAATGTATTTGCAAAAGCATGTTCTACAAACTACCTGTAACAGAATTTTGATATTAGTTCCTACGTTTGTAAAATAAAAAAAATAAATTTTAATAATTATCTGATGTCCTATCTTGCAAACAAACGGACGTACTTTTAAAATGAAATGAATTAACAAAATTCTGTTACAGAGAAACGTTTCCTAATAGTCTAAAGAATGTATGTTCTAAATTTCATGCATGTATATTTTATAGTTCAGGAATTATATACATTTTTGTCTGGCAATGTAGCAAAAAAAACTGAAGTTACTGGAAACCGATAAAAGCGGGCGTGTGATTTAAAAATCCATAGCGCAGGAAGTTTAAAAATGACGTCTCAACATCCAATAAGGGCACAAATACCCACAAAATATTATGCAATGCATTCCACACATATCAAAGAGTATTTTAATCAAAAACATTTTTTTTTTAATTTAATTTACCGGAAACAACAATAAAAGCGGGCGAGTGATTTAAAAATCCATAACGCAGGAAGTTTAAAAATGGCGACTCAACATCCGATAAGAGCACAAATACCCACAAAATGTTATGCTATGCACTCGATACATATCACAGAGTATTTTAACGAATTTTTTTTTTTGAAAATTTACTCATTTTTCACAAAAAATACCATCCTCTCCTCTTAACTGTGTCAGCTAAAATAAATCATATTATCATTATTATTTACTTACTTACTTACAAATGGCTTTTAAGGAACCCGAAGGTTCATTGCCGCCCTCACATAAGCCCGCCAGCGGTCCCTATTCTGTGCAAGATTAATCCAGTTTCTATCATCATACCCCACCTCCCTCAAATCCATTTTAATATTATCCTCCCATCTATGTCTCGGCCTCCCTAAAGGTCTTTATTCCCTCCGGTCTCCCAACTTACACTCTATATGCATTTCTGGATTCGCCCATACGTGCTACATGCCCTGCCCATCTCAAACGTCTGGATTTAATGTTCCTAATTATGTCAGGTGAAGAATACAATGCGTGCAGATTATCATTATTATTATTATTATTATTATTATTATTATTATTATTATTATTATTATTATTATTATTATATTTTGATAACGTACTGAAGGCGGTGACAGATGAAATTTTGTTCATTTTCAGTGAAAAAACGCATTTTCGTTCTCTTGTAAAAAAAATTAATCAGCAATCTCATATTTGAAGGGTTCAGAGCCATAGTGGGCCAAGCACCATTTATTAAAAACGGAGAAAGTAGGGGTTAAAGTTAAGTAAATACCATACTTTAATGAAGATTGATATATCGTTTAGTTTTAATATGTATAGGCCTACTTTATATTACTTGCTATATGTTTCCATTGAATTATGGTAATAACTTCATTTTAACCCTTGTTTTCAAGGGTTTTAGGAAATGGCGCTTGGCCCACTATGGTTCTGAACGAACCCTTCATTTATATGTTCAGCAAGTTTCAATACTCTGTGGTAAACGAAACCATAAAAATTACGCAATACATAAATGGCTGCACCCTTGAACTTTAATTTCATACATATTTTAAAAGTTGCTTTCTAACACCTTCTTTCAGCACATTTCGTCTGGTTCGAAGTGTAAAGGCTCTTACAATTTTGATGCTAGGAACTTGAAATTTTTAAAGCAAGTTCTATACACTGCGGTTAACAAAGTAGCACATGGGTTTTAGGATTAAATGAATACTTTTTGAAATAAAAAATGAAATATTTATATAGCGGATTCCAGGTTAAGAAAAAGCATTGAATATATGAGGCTACTCCATCAAATGACAAATTGCCACAGATACGCCTACCTACCATATAGCCTCTACAATGTACTAGACAAGGCCCATAAAACTAATGCTTTTTTCTTAACGTGGAATGGAAAATTTATATTTTTAGGTATGCAGTGGTTATAAATTCCCCCCTCCCCTTTGTAGTGAAGATATAGGAAAAATGATGCATTATGTTCTTCTAAATATGCTACTGGTCTTGCAAAAAATTTTTTCAAAAATTTTACTAAAAACTTGAGTGACACATTTCATTCTGAAATATGCAAATTTTTCGAAACATATTTCTTAATAACATAAAAACTAATTGACTCAAAGAAATGAAACTTACCACGTCATTATCTATCACACAGTGATTATTTCTACCTACAGAAAATATCAAGGACGTAGATTGAAAAATGTAGAAAATAGAAATTTCATCCATGAGCCCCCTTAAATTTAAGAAAGTATTCAATTGTTTATATTTCTTATTCATTTGTTCTCATATATTCGTCTCGCAACCTGTATTGTTATTATTATTGACTAGCCGTACCCGTGCCCTCCGCTGCACCCGTTAGAAATAAATATAAAGTAATTACATAATTAAAATAGGACATTTGATCCAGGGAACATTCGTGTTTGATAGAAGGATAAATCGTTTAATATGTTACTTAATTTAAATTGTATTTGCATAATTAGAATGCGATCATTTTGATCCAGAGACACTCATTTGGTCATAAAAATTATTTTAGGAAATACAGGAAACGAATGTACAGAATAGCCTATCAACTTTTCTGTGCATAAGAAGCTATTTTAATCTTACCTGTCCTCGATTCACTCAGAAGTTACTGTAATAACATTATAGCATTATGTCCATCTAGAGAAACTACACTTTCCAATGGTGAATTAATAATTAATTATACAAATAGGTTAATTTAGCTTCCGATATTACTTCATACAAACACAGAAACATTATCTGTAGGCTATGTTTCATAGCTTTCGATTGTTGCTGTCCAAGGCCCCTTATAGACGAAGTCATTTGTTTTTTAATTCATTACACGGCCTTAGATAGCAGTTATTTTAATTTTAAAACTCATTTATCTCATTAAATATCAGTCCTATCAAAATTTTTCAAGGAATAAAACTTATTGAAAATTATTTTTGAAGAAAGGTTTGTTATGTAACATTTTTCACAAAAATCAATAATAAGCGAGTTATTTCGATTTATTTAATTCAGGACCCATTATAACCCTCCTTTTAAATAATGTATTTTGAATGCCATATAGCCTAAAATCTAAGTTACAACGAACTTAATTTATATCCCAATTTTCATCTAAATCCTTTCAGCCATTTTTGCGTGAAAAGGTAACAAACATACAGACAGACAGACAGACAGACATACAAAAAAAAAAATTCAAAAAAGCGATTTTCGGTTTCAGGGTGATTAATTATATATGTTAGAACGAATTATTTTTGGAAAATCGAAAATTACCAGAAAAATCTCTGTTGCAGATTTATTATTAGTATATATGATTGCAGCTGAAGAGAATGAAACTACAAACACTTTTATTGAGCATTTAATGTAATAATTGTTTTTGTATTTCAAGTTGACTTAACTCAATACTATCTATCAAATAAGAAGGAATGAACTCCGATTGACTCTCATTGTAATATATGAATCAAGGATTCTATTTGTGGCGACATGAGTTTATTCGAGTTTCATGGACTGTTGATATAAGGCTATCATTCTATGCAGAAACCACATATGTCAGAATAGCCGTCTCACATTTGGAGACCTGTGAAATCCTGGAAGCGCGCAGAAACAACTCATGTCAAAGACGTGTGCCGACACATTGGTTCCGATTTCCAGACGACAGACATCTACGACACAAGGATACAAAAATTGATCCCATTGAATAACAAATGTCTTAATTCTGGTGGTGAATACGTTGAAAAATAACTCAACAATTGCTATATCTGTTCCAATAAAACTTCCATGAAATTTTGTTTCCTTTCTCTAAACGGCTACAGGAAAACTTAGTTTTTACGACCTTCGTAATTGCGCTCGAGCGGCCAAAATTTGTGTAAGCACTTCTTTTGACATTATTAAAATAATGAAAGAAAAAATATTAATTTTTTTTATTTGCACCCATGGGAATGTTTGCTTGTAAGTACAAAGGAGAATACCATATTTACATTCTTCATTGGCATATCCAGACAAAAGCTGGCCTTCTATGCCCAAGGTTGCGGGTTCGATCCCGGGCCAGGTCGATGGCATTTAAGTGTGCTTAAATGCGACAGGCCATGTCAGTAGATTTACTGGCATGTAAAAGAACTCCTGCGGGACAAAATTCCGGCACATCCGGCGACGCTGATATAACCTCTGCAGTTGCGAGCGTCGTTAAATAAAACATAACATAACTCCAGACAAAATCGTGCCAATTCAAAGAGAGAAGCTTGACGATATACGCAAACTAATGCGTTACATACCACATGAATATCAAGAATTTTACAATAATATTCTTTAGTGGTCTATTGTGGAAAAATAAGTTCATTTATATTCTGAACTTATGTATTAGGTACATAGTAGGCCTATCCATGTATTATATCCCTAATTTGACAAATAAAGTTTAGTAGAATGGAAATTGTTATACCACAATTTTGATTCCTTGCAGAAACAGTACATGTCAAACGAATACCGTAGAAGAGGGTAAAGTCGATCAAAATTTTGCAATTTTTTAATGATATTGAGGTTATGCAATGGAGCGAAGTTCCTCATAAAATAGCTTTTTGTCGTCATATCCTTCACTTATGAAGACACGTTACAAGAATTGAATTGCAATCTATAAAAAACTGTTTTTTTTTATTTGACTTGTGATCGAAGTTACCTGCTTAAATAGGGTAAAGTCAATCACTGTTTATGTTTTGAAAAACAAATTAAGTGTATTACATATATTTTATTTGTTATAAGGGGTGTAAAAACAATAATAATCTTCAATATATGCCTATAGCATTATATATTGTATCTTTTGTTACTGTGATCATACTATTCGATACAATTAGGCCTATAGGTCTCCATTGTACAATCGTGACTATGATTTCCAACTTATAAAACATAAAAACACATTTTAATACTTCACATACCAACAAACAAAGATTTAAGAACTCAAAATTGAGATTGATATACCACCCTTCAATTATAATTTAAAATGCAATTCAACATTGTTTAGGTTTATATCAGATGTTATTTGAAATCTTCCCCTCCTCATGTCACTTTAGAAACTACGTTGTTCCCATAGTCAGGTAAAGAGGGGAGTACAAAATATGTTCCTTTGGCAGTACTTCTCTTATGCAAGAAATTCATCATAATTTCGTCTTCCTCTTTCCTCATTATCCCATCAATATAAACTATACCATGACACTTTTCTGTTTATAAGTGTTAGCTGGAGGTATTTCGGTGAACAATTTATTCTTCCTGCTGGTCCTATCTGCTTCGAGTAGGTCGATGGCATGATCGACTTAATCCTACAAAGGTACAAGTTTTCTTAAAATAATAAGTTTAATTGATAAGTTTCATTACTATCATTTACCAACTGCAAAACTATTATTTCAGGATACAATCTCAACGAAAAGTACTTACGTATACTTCCTGTCTCCTTTCACTGCTGACTATAATTTAGAGTTTGTACGACTTTGTTTTCATTTAAGAGAAAAAGTTTAAAATAATTTTCACTTCAACGGTAATTACACTGTGTTGCCATTGTTGGCATTCGCAGGCTTTTTGTTGTCCCTCTCGCTTACATTTACAATGTAAGGCAATGAAGTCAGCATAACAAACTTTTAACAAGTAACTGAGAAAATATATAATTTACAATAAAAATCGCAAATGATCGATTTTATAACCACTGATTGACTTTACCCACTTCTACGGTATATATTGATTTATTTCAATAAGAATTCATGCCACCGGCATGGCTCAGTCGGTTAAGGCGCTTGCCTGCCGATCTGAAGTTGCGCTCGGGCACGGGTTCGATCCCCGCTTGTGCTGATTACCTGGTTGGGTTTTTTCCGAGGTTTTCCCCAACCTTAAGGTAAATACCAGGTAATCTATGGCGAATCCTCGGCCTCATCTCGCCAAATACCATCTCACTATCATCAATCTCATCGACGCTAAATAACCTCGTAGTTGATACAGCGTCGTTAAATAACCAACTAAAAAAAATAAGAATTCATTAAATTCCAATAATTTTGGTATAAAATGACACATTTATTAGGCTTCTGTCTGAAGAAGCCAATACTATAACCTATGATGTGGTCTACCACCAGTAATAACGTTTTTTGTGTATACTGAAAAATTTAGTTTTCATGACGTGCTGTTTCTATAATCCCCGATTCATATGACGTAACAGTGTGGCCCAGCAGAGAAAAATTGCATGAACACAATTCTTCGTAATACTTTCCCGTGTTTCATTGAATTTGCACGCTCGCGGTGAAGCAAGGTCGCAAGAGAGACTGGCTTATCTACACAAAATTTTTAATTTGGCCGGGCCAGCGAGTGTATTGATTATCTGCTCTTCCACTAAATTTGATAAAGCAAATCTCCGCGTTTCGCTTTTGTTTTATTATTCCATAATCTCCTAGTAACAACAGAGAGCGGACGTTGCCATGGCTACAGGTACGTGCTGATTCACTGTGGGAAAATCCCAAGCTAATTCTTGAATATTTGGCAAGAAATCAGTTTCTCGAGCAGCACGTAGAATATTTTTTTTATTCATAAGCCCGAACTGTCTCCTACGACTCTGGGGATTTATGTAGTAACAGGAAAAAACAATCATTGTGCGTTTTAGAGGAGGAATTATTGTCTGTGGGGTGAATTTATTTCATTGTCTGCTGAAAAAACAAGTAGAAACAACAATGACGAGGCCTGAAGATATATGTGAGAAATGTCATCACCACAGCCGTCGTCAATAACAGATATGGAGTCCCAAAGGAAGAGCAATAAATATTCACTTTCTTGCAAGGAACTGAACCATGGTTCCTGTTCGTTTTGACACGGAAAACCTCCCTTATCAGTTTATGTAATAACTTATTGAAATAAGGGCCTGTCACTTTTACGTCATACACATTACCCGATAAAATACCGGTAGTGGCAGCGTAAAAATGTTGACGTACCCTTAACCAGGTTATAATATACAGGGTGATTAAAAATTCCCGCAACATAGTCAAACTCCATTATTAATGCAGATAGGGAAAAAAAATCTGAATAGTGGAAAGTTGTTGGAAATATGTAGTTTTCACTCTAATGTTCTTGGATTTTCAACGTAGAATGCAGCGTTGAGGCAATACACTAGTACGAGACTCACCTGCAAATCCCAATGCTGTCAAATATGTGGATTTTACGTTAGTTTTAGTGGAATTTAGATACGTACTATTTAGTGGAGAAAAATAGACGACATGCAGAGACTTGCGATTATTAAATTTAACTTCTCGCAGTGCAAAGAAACATCTGTCAGCATAAGAATTCAGGGAAATTTCATTCTTCCCTGGCGTGAAAGTAATTACATATAATGTGCTGATGATCGATCAAAATATTTAATCGATTAACTATTTGAATTTAATCGATTATATTACAAAACAACTATTTTAATTACATACTAACATATTTATTATATTATGAGGCCTATAATTTATTGTGTTAATTCCTCTGGGAATTTTTGAGACAAACATAAATAACAAAAAGTATGAAGACTCACCTAGTTAATGCTGCTTCATTCATGATTTTACACATGTGAGTGTATTCACATGCTCCGAATTATGTGCCGCTCTACGATTAGTAACAATGTTTCCTGCATCACTCAACACGAACAAAATTGTTTTCTATCAAGCACTTTTCCACGATCGTTCAATTTAAATTCAAACGTTTCACCGAGTTAATCTCAAATTCTCATATGACGTAATGGAGTTTACACTTTTCACAAACCACAGAAGACTGATTCTTTTCTTTATCAAACTAAACACATAACCTTCATATACAAACTCAGTACAGAAACTGCAACTGCAAAAGTACAGCGGTCGAAACAGAAGACTGGCTCCTATTGTAATTGAATTACAAGATTTTAGAAAGAGAAGAAGATAGTTACGTTCTTACTTGCACACAGAGAAGACATGGCAATTTTATAAGGGATGAGGAGGACGAATCCCAGAAAACTATGTATTTCATAATTATGCTAGGAAGATGAGCTGAAACAAAGTGGAAATTTTCTTGGAAAACTATAAAACTTAATAAGGGTTTCGCATTGTGTTTCAACTTTCAATAGAGGTAGACTAGGTCACTGTCTTCATATCTCCATCTCTTTCTGAAGTCTTTGTGCAAAGATTTTCCCTACGCTACCTGGTTTACAGTTAGAAAATAACAGTGCTATTGTGCTTTTAAGTAAGCAATTTCCGAGAGATAAATATTGTCGAAATTTTTAGTATGAGTTTGTGTTAACAAAATAATAATCATTATCAACTGCAAGCGATTAATTTTAATCGACTCTAATATTCGATTAAATATTTTTGATCGATTAATCTTACAACGGAAATTGATCGATTAATCGATTAAATCCCACAATATATATATATATATATATATATATATATATATAAATTCCTAAGTGATATAGTGTTAATAATTGTGTAATTAAGATATATAAAATAAGTTATTTGTTCGATTATTTTATTTACTATTGATATTTTGGATATCATTTGTTACTTGTCTTGGAATGCCATTACTTCGGTTTTTATGAAATTTTATAATTTTTTATTTTATGTATTAAACTATTTCTTTGCAATTCTTCTTCTGTAGTTACTACTATTGCCTATTCATCAGCACATAGGACTAGTATAATTTGAAGAGCACAAGAGATAAACGTGACAAGCCACATTTACTGTTTCTACAGGAGACCAAGTTAAAAGTTTCAAGACCCATTGTATTGTAATGAATTTGGGTTATCATTCTTTAAATTTATTTCGACTAATGAGGTCATGTGCACATTGGAAATGGGGTTAACGTACTGGATAAAGTAAGAATATATCTGAATATGTCGCAGGCGCGATGAAAACGATAATACAAACAGCAAAATATGTAATACAAAATAACTACTCCTTAAATATTGCATGGTAAGTCATAGACTGAAAATAATAAAAATTATTCAATTGTACGTATTCTAAGTCGAAAAATAATAAATAAAAACTCTGGCAGAAATTCGCGGTTCGGCCATGTTGAATGGCCGATTACGAGCAGGCAGACCACACGGCAGGGAGGCTTTCCGCTAATAGAGCTTCTTTTTGCAGGAAGTCATCTGGGACCTGCGAGAGCACTGCCGATGCAGCAGCCGTAATCTGCCCACATCTGTCCCTGGCTTATCTCCACTCCGCCGGAGATCGGCTCCGCAGTCTTGAGCCGCACTGCAGACCCCAACCAACACCATCAGATCATTATTTTCACCAAGAGCTGTTACTTTCTTTAGTTCATCACGATTGTATCACAGGAAATCTCTCCCATATGTGTAGGTCCACGTATGCACACATTATGCCTGTATATCTCTACATTATATCACAGGAAATCTCTCCGATATTGTATAGGCCCATGTATGTACATATTATGAATGTATATCTGTACATTGTATCACAGGAAATCTCTCCGATAATGTGCAGGCCCACGTATGCACACATTCTCTGTATATCTGTACATTGTATCACAGGAAATCTCTCAGGTAATGTGTAGGTCCACGTATGCACACATTATCTCTGTATATCTGTACATAGTATCACAGGAAATCTCTCGGATAATGTGTAGGCCCACGTATGCACACATTATCTCTGTATGTCTGTACATTGCATCACAGGAAATCTCTCGATAATGTGCAGGCCCACGTATGCACACATTCTCTGTATATCTGTACATTGTATCACAGGAAATCTCTCCGATAATGTGTAGGCCCACGTATGCACACATTATCTCTGTATATCTGTACATTGTATCACAGGAAATCTCTCCGATAATGTGTAGGCCCACGTATGCACACATTATGCCTGTATATCTGTACATTGTATCACAGGAAATCTCTCCGATAATGTGTAGGCCCACGTATGCACACATTATCTCTGTATATCTGTACATTGTATCACAGGAAATCTCTCCGATAATGTGCAGGCCCACGTATGCACGCATTCTCTGTTTATCTGTACATTGTATCACAGGAAATCTCTCCGATAATGTGTAGGCCCACGTATGCACACATTATCTCTGTATATCTGTACATTGTATCACAGGAAATCTCTCCGATAATGTGTAGGCCCACGTATGCACACATTCTCTGTATATCTGTACATTGTATTACAGGAAATCTCTCAGATAATGTGTAGGCAAACGTATGCATACGTCATGTCTGTACATCAGCACATCTGTATGCGTGCGTGTTAGTGGATGAACCGTAAGTAATGCCATCTATTTCAGGGGCTTATTCTTTGAGATATTAAAAAAAAAAATTAATACAATTTTGCTCGTTTTTATTTCCTTTTCGAGACAAATTTTTTATATGAAATGTTTCATAGGGAAAGCCATTGATTTAGTTCCCAATAATGACAGTCAATAATTTAAGGGAGCAGTGAATGGTAATAAGTGATTGAAAGAATTTTAATTTTAGTTTTGTCCTTTAAAGGTAGCTTTTCGTTCTGCAAATGCATTTTGTAATGTTACATTGCTTCAGAATGTGTAGTGGACTACAGATTCAGTTCAGTATGTTTTTAGTAACCGAAGAATGAGAGGAACTGTTGTATAGTGATTAGAGATTGTACAGAGAGCTTTAAAATAATGGTAATGAAGAATGTATATAATAAAACACATTTATTTATAGACTTTCGATATTTATTCCCTGATTGTTTGTCATAGTGTCTAATTGTCGGAGAAAGTGTTTGATGTGTGTGCTTATGAGGGCCGGATACCAAGCTTTGTTGACAACAACATGGGTTATTTAATTTAATCAATAGAATATATATGTATATATATACATATATATATATATATATATATATATATATATAAAATTGAAGCAAATACAAAGTTGTCATGTTTCGTAGGTGTTCGATTTGACATGGAATGACTCGTGTCCCCTAAGAGATTACCAGTCTATTTCAAAGTTATGTCACAGTCTACTATATACAGTTACGAAGTTTGGGGTGATTTTTTGACAACCAGTTGCATTTCTCGCGATAGTTGCTAGCCGCTTGGAGCGCTGTGAGTACTAGGAACAATAGACTGTGTCATTGCCATCGTGATCTAATACAGGCCATAAGGCAGGCCATGTGACTCGCTTAACCCGATCACGAAGGGCGGCGTTTCAACCATATAAATTAATTGGAATGCATAAAGTGTAACATATATTTCTATAAAATGTAGTGTAATTGCATTAATAAAATTTAAAACAATAATTAGGGAACACTTCAGACATAATTCCTTGCGAGTTAAGGTGTAATATTATTTTTGGTGTGAAAATTACGTTGTTCGTATGTGTAGGCCTAATACCTGCCTTTATTTCGATTAAATATTGCGAAATTCTTGTACATTCATTTATGCACGATTCAATAATTTTCAGTTGCACTGCACGAATATTTAGATATGTTGAAATTATATGTTATGTTTACTGTACCAGTTGCCCCTTTCTGTCTAATTTTAGTGGTCTCCAATGCCCTGTCACTACATATGTATGTTATGCCGTATGGATATTATAGGTTATGTTTACTATAATTAACTTATATTCCTATATTCGCAATTATACATTATAATTAAACATAATGTCATATATGACACCCGTCACATTCTATTTGTCTGTATTTTAATACTACAATTGAGTATTGAATTACTGCATTTATCTACCACCTAAGAGACGAAGTAACACAATCGTACGTACACTAATTTCATAGGAGTGGTATGGTAAATTTTCTGTCTTCAAGGAAGGTAGATGTGCTAAATTAAAATCACAATATAAATTCGTTTTTATTGAACCTCAAAATAGCTTCCATTCTAAACTTGAAATGTTGACGCGAACAGATTATGTTAACATGTAAAATTCTCTTCACATTAAAATAACACAGTTTTGTAATTATTTCTGCAACGTATTATGCAACAAGAAGTAAACGGAACTTATGGACAAATTACACTAAATAAAGCTTAGCAATGATAAGCAATAACGTTATAATGTAATATTTCACTGAGCTCCATACACTGAAATAGAAAAGCCGAACAAACATTACGGCCTGGTCTAGATCGAAAAGGCATTGACTGTGCCGTATTTCGCAATTTTGTGAAAAGCTATGTAAACTGTGAAATGTTCGTTATCGGTTGTAATAACTGTAAATGGCTAAAATACAATAATTTGAATAATAATATGGGACAAGGAGACGTTTGTAGTATTATAAATTGTAAGAAAAATAGGTTAGAGTTATCCTTCTTCCGAAAGATCCAGGAAGGTGAGTTTATAGAATATAATATATATTTTATGAAAATAACATATAAACCTTACGTATTTAATATTTCAGTAGTGGAAGGAAGGTGTTAATTTTTTCAAAAGAACACGATATCGAAAGTACAATACATTTTATCGTCTGCTAGGGAAAGAGTCTGTGATGAGGCGATAGTAGCGATCCTGGTGGTGAGCAACTATCTATGGATGCTTATTTCAACTGTCTATGTTTGCATATTTAGTAAGTATTAAGCTTCGTGACTGTATATAGTAAACTGTGGTTATGTCCAGTGCTGGGACTGCCACCTCAGTCTACTATATACAGTCACGAAGCTTGAGGTGTTTTTTTGCAAATCTCGTGATAAAGCGCTCCAAGCGGTTAGCAACTAGAAACAATAGAATGTCCATGGTCGACTTTGGACTGTGTCGTATTTCTATCGAGTGCTAGCTAGTTGCGTATTTCACATTGATGCTTGTGAAATGTTCGTTATTGGTTGTAATGAAAATGTTAATGGCTATAATTGGAATAATAATAATAATAATAATAATAATAATAATAATAATAATAATAATAATAATAATAATAATAATATGGGACAAGGAGGAGACGTTTGTAGTGCTATAAATTGTAGCAACAGTAAGAGAAAGAGGCCAGAGTTATCCTTTGTCCGATTTCCAAAAGATTCAGAAAGGTTCCTGGGTTTCCACAGGAATGCTGTGCAGAAACAAAACTCTTAATTTTGAAGTTCTTTGTGACTGTTAGAATACATTATATCCTTAAATTTCACAATGAAATGTTTCAGTCTAACCGAAAGGACATTAGATACCGGTTAAAGTTCTGTCACTTAGGCTGCTAAATTTCCAGAGAAATAAAGGTTAGGTCTACTTTTTTTTTCAGGGGATATATTTTTAATTGTAGCTATTAATTTTGTAATTATTTTTATGTCTTATTTTACTAAAGACGTAGAAAAATTAAGTTTGATTTAATGAAATTTATTAATCACGTTTTATTTTCAATTCCGGTGGGATTATTATTGCTTAGGCCTATTTTTTTCAAAGGATATGTTTTTAATCATAGCTGTTAATTTTGTTGTTATTTTTATTTGTTGCTTTACTAGAGACGTAGAAAAAGTATGTTACAATAAAATGTATTGATCACGTTTTATTTCCAATTCTGGTGTGATTATTATTGCTTAACCTCATCCCACTTTGTTAACTACGTAAGCCTACACTACAAGTACCGGTACGCGTAAGTTACTCCATTAATTCATATTTCCATTATTATTGTTGTAAAGGGAAATGCAAATTAATATTTATTGGTTTCATAGTTAATTATCGCTATAATCTTGAATGAGTGAAGCGATTATAGTAAATTTCAGTTCGTTTTGCACAAACAAAAATTATATTACTTATTTCTTGCAGGTATCTTCGAGTTTATAGTGGAATTTAATATACTTAATTAAAATAATAAATTAACTTTATGCATTTAATATTTAAATAATGGAAGGAAGGTGTTAATTTTTCCAAAAGAACACAACGAAAGTGTAACATATTTTGTCGTCTTCTGGGAGAGAGATCTGCGATGATGAGGCGATAGTAGCGATCCTAGTGGTGGGCAACTACCCATGTTTGCATTTTTACTACATATTGAGCTTCGCGACTGTATATAGTAGACTGTGCTGCCACCTTTATGTCTCTGGACTTATGTTTTCGGTGGAGTTATTTTCTCTCAGCCGTCAGGATTCAGTTTTGAAGAAATCACTCCCATTTGTTACTATGTTAAAGAACACTACTGTGCCGAGAGTACAATATAGACTAGTCTCTATCATTTTTAATTTTAATAGAGTTAGGCCATATGTTAACCTATCTTTGCTTAACTTTTCTAAAAGCCAGGTGTCAATATGGCCCCAGGGAATACACAATTCCGATAAGTGTATTCTGAAACTATCGAGAAGAACCATCTGCAAAAACACCATCAGCTCTTTCGACAAGTCCTATTCCACCGCCTATGTCAGGCTCCGCCAAGTCGAGTCAAGATCGCGAGAGGGCGTACAGGCCTACTTACGGCTTCCACTGCGGGCAGTACACTTGTACACTGCAGTCTATCAGTGGTGGAACCTATCGCGGTCGCTTGGGGGCACCGGTGCACTGCATTTTGCACCAGGAATATTTATGTGCTAAAACATTAACCTTAGCAATGTAATGGATGTTGTTATGCGAACAATTAATTTCATAAGGTCTAAAGGACTCAATCACAGGGACTTCAGGGCACTGCTTGATGGTATTAACAGTATGGAGATTTATTCTACCATACCGAGGTAAGGTGGTGAAGTCGAAAAATTCTGGAACGTTTTCTCGCACTTAGAAATGAAACTGTCTTATTTATGGATGTACATGGGAAACCTGTTAGAAGCCTTGGACATGGAAGAATACATAAGAATAATGCAACAATTGTGCGAAGTTTCGAACGTAGATTTGAGGATATTAGATATCTTGAACAACAACTTAAGATATTTGCAATATCTTTTTCAGTGAGTGTCCTGGATATTCCTGCTGAACTACAATTAGAAATACTTGATTTACAAAGCGATATTAAGCTAAAGGATAAGTATCAAAACAGAAAAAGTATTAACCATTTCTATACTTGTTTTCCACGAGAAAGGTTTCCTAAACAGTACAATCTTGCTGCAAGAACGTTGTAAATGTTCGGGACAACCTACGTATGCGAAACACTGTTTTGTTTAATGAAGTTTACAAAGTCACGTCACAGAAACAACTAAGTGATGAACAATTGAAAGCATGTTTGCGATTGGCTGGTACTAAAACAATAGCTCCAAGAATTATATAGCTGCTTACTAACAGAAAACTGCAAAAATCGCAGCGGATCTCTGATGTTTAAGAAAAAGTACTATTATTAGAGAATTGTATTTGAATAACAACGTTTGTACTGTTGTTTTATTTTGTTAATTGAATTGTATAGCAATGAGAAGAAGACAAACAGTATATTAATCTGTATAAAAGTGTATATTTTGTTTTGTTTCATTATTGTGCAAACATGCAAAAATTTGTTTCGTATATAGTTAACTGTACAAAATTGTATAGAGTACTGTTTTTCAGTATAGTGCAATTAACAGTGAAAGCGTGCTTCAATTAAAAGCTGAAATTAATTTACATTCTTATCACAAATTTGGTTCACATACAAGTTCTTAGCTCCGCCACTGTGGAAGCAGCTACCCTTGCCCGCAGCCGTACGTCAGGGCTTGAGGGTTTGTACGTACGCACGAGAGTGTAGTCACTTGACGGTCCCTGGCCTATGTTGTGACCCTTACGTGCCCTAGGAGTTATTTTACCTTTATGTGGATTTTGATTAAATTTCCTATGAATACATCCATTTTCAACGAAACTATATGAAAGTGTAGGCTAATCCGCAGTAGTAGATATAAGATATTTATGTAGGAAATAGCATGTGAACAGGTGCCCATCTGTTCGGTGGGTGTTTTTTAATTACCTGTACCAATATTCCATTACTCAGAAATTGCCTTGCTGGTGCTTGGTTGACCTTTACCACAAATTATAACTACAGTACTTACTTTAAGAAATTTTAAAGTAGGCCTAAGTATAATTTCTACGTCGAAGCACTTATTACATTATTAGTTTTCTAAGTAGAGTTTATGAAGGACAGAACTTGGAAAGTGGTGTTCAATTATACCGGACAAAGTAATTTCAGTTAAAACTTACAGTTTCTATGTATTTTCTCGGAATTGTATGTGACTATGAATTATTCATCAATCAAACTACAAAGTGAGATGTAGTTAGGGATTGATTTATGACTTTTAGGGGAGATAGATAAATTTTTCATAGCTCATGTTATCTTCATTGGTTTGCCACTGACCACTAGAGCCATCTATCTTTCTGTGACCTACAGGGGTCAGTACCAGTAATCTATATCAGATTATGATGGAGGATTCTATTGTGCAATACATATCATAGGTTGAAAATGTAATAAACGCTAAATGACATTATTTTAAATTACATTACTCGTACATAAGTTTTTATTACGTTATATAATAAATTAAATTATAGTATATCGTGAAATTATACGTAATACATTACATTGCAATAAATTACAATACAAGTAATAATTGGTTTCGTCAGCTGCAATTATTAGTATTATACCTTGTGTAGGAATGTGTGTAAGTATATACAGGGTGTTTCACGAGGAGTTCCCGCCACATACGGAGCATATTCTTGAAGATATTTTGAGCATGGGTCCTATTCTCAATATTTTCAGAGTTACACTAATTTAAAGGTTTTAAAATATACCTTTTTCCCTTAGGTTTAAGGGTAAAAGAATAATACAATGTAGAGAGTGAACTATTCACAAGTTAGGGTGACCAGATCAAAAAGTTGAAAAGCAGGACATTTGAAGGAAAAAAGCAGAATATCCTTTCTTCCCAAACATTTCTCTCGCTCTGACACCCTATCTAACGTGAAAATTGAAGAAGTTTGTCGCTTATCATGTCAAGGTCTATTTTGGACGGCTCACTTCGAAGTTAATAATTTTTTTTATCACTTTCCAAAAAATATTTTGATTTAGAATTTTTTTCTATGGTTTCGTTAGACATTTATCTATGTATCCTAAAAATTGCAGTGCGTTTGATATTTTATCATAGGAGCCACGACATGATATTTAACGGTGCGGCAAATAATTTCCTCGTCTGGTAGCTCCGCAACGAAAGAACAAAAATGGCGAACCATAATACCTAGAGTTTACTCCCTAAAGGCGTAAGCAAAGAGGAGGAGTCACGCAGGAAATGACAGCGACGCGACTATAATGGAACTAGTAAAAATAACGTATTATAGTGTAATAGCGTAAAGGGGCTGTCAGACATCGACTACTTTCAAAACCCGATTGTCAAAATGTGCTTTTCGTCTCTAGAATATTATCTTTCTTAAAATATTACTTCTGTAGAATATGATTTGTATTTTTAATATAGAAATTTTCTTCACTAAGTTAATAAATCCTCTGATCCAAATTATCTTATTTAACACTAAGTTGTAATTGTTTAACTCTTAGATTTACATGTATCTAAACACATCTACATTTTGCTCTATTATTATTATTATTATTATTATTATTATTATTATTATTACTATTATTAGCGTATCTAAACTTTTTATCATGTGGGTAGTATAGTATTAGTCGCTCAGAATGGTTCAAGCAAGCGAGCATCAAATTTCAACAGTTTGTATTTTTATTATATTTTAATAATATTTATATATGATTTTTAATTACATTTTCATGTTTCTCTGTTATGTTTGCTCCAGCCACGGAGAGAGGGGCTGTCGCCCTATAGGCGATTGGTCGATGTAGCTGGCCAGGGGCTTAGAAGGCGTCAGTCCGACGGAAAAAAGCAAACGCTCATCTGTTTAATTTAGAAACATTCTAACAGAAATAAAATTACATGGGAAAATTAAAATTAACGAATATTATGGTTTGCTTATAATAAGGGACATGAAGGCCACATTCAACGAGTTTTTAGAATGGAAACAAATTACAGGGTCGGCACTCAAATAATGTAACAAATTCTCAATATCCTATGGAATTAGGAAAATCAAAGTAACATTTTATGAGAAACTTTAGCGATTACAGAGAGGGATCTATTATTTAGGAGAATAAATATTGATCCCTTAGTGCACACACAATTGTATGTCCACAATTCATGGATTTTAGAAACTCAAATTGAATGTTTACGATGCTGCAATTACTTTTCATTAATACCAGGGCTACAGCCAGTGTTATTGATTTGTAAATCAATTGTTTATAATTGTGTTTTCACAAATTTAAATATTTAAATGTGTTATATTAGGAATAATTAGCCTATGTTTTATGAAAGGTTGGGACATACATTTTTTGGCACTAATAGCCTGTAAGTGAACTTCAAAGCACAGACGTTGTATGTCCAATAAAAATGAGTTCAACATCCTTGTCATCTGTAAACTGTGGTAGACCACACTTGTATCTTCACACGTATAATATTTGTGCATCATCAGAAAAGAGATTGTAATAGGAAGTCAAAAACGTCGAGTATAATAATGCAAAAAAAAAAAAAACACAGACAAATTAATAAACATCTACATCCAAAATGAAATTATCTTTTTTTTCTTGCATTATAGTAATAGCTTTAGAAAAAAAAATGTATTCCTTTCCAGACATAGAATATTTACTTACTTAGTTACTTACAAATGGATTTTAAGGAACACGCAGATTCATTGCTGCCCTCACATACTCACATAAGCCCGTCATCGGTCCCTATCATGTGCAAGATTAATCCAGTCTCTATCATCATATCCCACTACCCTCAAATCCATTTTAATATTATTCTCACATCTACTTCTCGGCCTCCCCAAAGGTCTTATTCCCTCCGGTCTCCCAACTAACACTCTATATGCATTTCTGGATTCTCCCATACGTGCAACATGCCCTGCCCGTCTCAAACGTCTGGATTTAATATTCCTAATTATGTCAAGTGAAGAATACAATGCGTGCAGTTCTGCGTTGTGTAACTTTCTCCATTCTCCTGTAACTTCATCCCTCTTAGCCCCAAATATTGTCCTAAGAGCCTTATTCTGAAATACCCTTAATCTCTGTTCCTCTCTCAAAGTGAGAGTTCAAGTTTCACAACCATACAGAATAACCGATAATATAACTGTTCTATAAGTTCTAACTTTCAGATTTTTTGACAACAGACTACATGACAACTGGCATTTCCCATTTCATTCTGCGTTTAATTTCCTCCCAAGTGTTACTGTTGCTCCAAGATATTTGAATTTTTCCACCTCTTCCAGGGATTAATCTCCAATTTTTATGTTTCCATTTCGTACAATACTCTGGTCACGAGACATAATCATATACTTTGTCTTTTCGGAATTTACTTCCAAGCCTATCGCTTTACTTGCTTCAAGTAAAATTTCCGTGTTTTCCCTAATCGTTTGTGAATTTTCTCCTATCATATACACGTCATCCGCATAGACAAGCAGCTGATGTAACCCGTTCAATTCCAAACCCTCTCTGTTATTCTGAACTTTCCTAATGGCATACTCTAGAGAAAAGTTAAAAAGTAAAGGTGATAGTGCATCTCCTTGTTTTAACCCGCAGTGAATTGGAAAAGCATCAGATAGAAACTGGCCTATAAGGACTCTGCTGTAAGTTTCACTGAGACACATTTCAATTAATCGAACTAGTTTCTTGGGAACATCAAATTTAATAAGAATATTATATAAAACTTCTCTCTTAACCGAGTCATATGCCTTTTTGAAATCTGACATAGAACACTAGACATCCTAAATATAATAATTAACTGAATGTTTTTTAATTGTAAATGTGTTCGTTAGATTTATTTTTGTAATAAATTATTATTACTTCGTACAAATCAGACGGGTTATTTAATCCTCTACACGAATTTTCCCAAAGTCGATCCTACTCAAATCATTTTACCGCTCCCAAAAATGTTACGTTCACCCAACTGTACCAAAATCCTTAGGCCTATTTTGAAGATAAAGCAAAAAATATGCAAGAATTTCCCGCTGAATAGTATCTGATTGATTTAATCACATGTAGTTTCGTAAATGTACATCCACAATATTATGCAGGGGCATCATTTTATTTTTACGTCAATTTTTATTGTACCTGCGTTTTTAATGTACTTCACTTCCACCCCTTCTACTAATGAAGTTCAACCGTCCTCCACACAGATCCAAGACCGCATATACAGTCATAGTAGCCTTACGGTCATAGTAAACAGTACGTTCCAAAAATATGTTCGCGTTTTCCAGTGACGAAAGAGCTTTCAATATTGAATCATTTTCGCACAGGTGCTGTCGTCCATTTGCCTACGTCGTATCCCGGTTCCCCCCACCAGTTTTTATTCGCCAGCTAGTGGCTGGGCTGTCTTAGCTCTTTTCTGAGAACATTAATTTCTGTTAGGAATTGGACGTCTACGTAATATTATACAACTGTTTAAAATAGCTTAAATGAAAGGGGCTCGTTAAGTAATTAACTGTCACGTGATTTCCTCCCTTTCTACGACCCTGCGACAAAACCACTTGAACGGAGAGTAGATAGCATGTCTGAGTAATTTTATCTTTTCGGATCGGGCAGAAGTGAAGATTGAATTTACAGTATGTAAGGTACTGGTTTATAGAATAGGTACAAAATTATTTCAACATGAGTTACTAGTACGAAGGACGAAACTGGTAAGTGGGATTAGGTACAATAGTCTATAGTGCAATAATATGCACAAAAGAACTGAATCCTGTATCGAAATGAACGGTCACCATTTTAAAAAATGTGTTTAAATATCCATATTATGATTATTTTTCAATTTAACTTCGTTCTCTATATTATACGGTAATGTGCTGTAGACAGTATAATATACAGTACACTGCATAATGAATACGTCCGCATGGATAGCTCAGTTCGTGAGTAAAAAGACTCATTGTTAATACTGTACTGTATTTTGATTAAACAAAGATCTAATGAAAATGATCAAACTCAAAAGCGCGATATTTCCTAGTTTACGTAAATGGATGAACTACTTTTCTTCCCTCCTATACCTAGTAAAGTGATTTGTTTGTATTTTACGCCAGTATCATCGAACTCCAGTCGTGGAAGGGGGTAGCAAACGGCGTTGATCCAGAGGTATAGCCAAGTTAATATTAAAAATGTTAGTAAAAATAAAATGATGTCCCTATACTATGATATGGAACTCTCAAACACTGCATCAAATCTTACTTGAAGTTTCCTAGAAACAGTAATAGCAATTGACGCATAAAGTTAGTTTTTCTCTTGTTATACAAAAGAACATCGCACTCAGTTACCTTCTTTTATTTTCCTTTCCTTCGGATGATACATGTCTGCTGCTTGGTAACCAGCCAACCAATACAGTCTCACCACAAATGCGGTTCCCAGTGACACAGATAAGCTAAAATTGAGGTGAAGTGACATATCTTTGATAGAACCTTGTCCAAAACTCCGTGCGCATTTCCCACTGGAGAACCTGCGAGAGAGGAAACATTTCTTGAGCTCTTAGTTATTCTCTTTGAACAGTTTCTAGCAGTCACTCTTTTTTTACTATTTCTCTTCTACTTCCTTCCTTTTTCCTCCCCATTCTAACTCTTTTTTTTCCGAAATATTTTCCTCTCCTCCAGCAGGATATCAAATAACTTAGGATCCGCCCTTACACTCTTCCCGCCCCCCGGGTTTATTCATCAATTCGCCTGTTCTTCCGATGGGGTCATATTGTTCCCTACCCTCCGTGATTTCCGCACTGCACAACCAGAAGATAACAACCATTACACGACCCGGCTGCCATTCACTCAGACGAACTCTGTTCCATCGGACGATTTTCTCTAATGTGATCAATTGGAAAACTTTATACTATAAAATGTATACTTCAGGAAGCCAATAACAATCAAGAAATAGGATTATAGCATTCTTTATTTCTTTTATTTAACTACTGCTTGAATTGTAGGTATTAGGTCTACCTAATAGCCTAAGCCTTCAAGTAAGGTCACAATGGAGCAATGATAACTTATGACAAGGCAGCACATTTTCATTCCCGAACAAATTAGGCAAGTTATCGGTTAGTATATCCTGGAGTTTCAGGGTTCAAACTCTAACAGTCTTACTAATAAACCGTGTATAGTTTTATACGAAACTTATGCAGAGTTGAGACAGAAAACGTTACTAATAAACCGTGAATAAGCTATGGACGTATAAACAGGCTGTAACTATACAATGGGAATTGCTTTGCAGTAGTTATATACACGAAACCCCTTGTTTAAGCGTTGCATATAGAGAAAAAATGGCCGCCCCTCTAACAGCTGTTCGTATCGACTGTCATTTTATGATGATGGTTACCTTGTAACCACAGAAGAACAAACCAAAGATCATAGAATTATTAGAATAATATTGCAGTAGCTGTACTCTTTGACCAAAATGTAGTGTGGTAATCGATCAGAGCCAGTTGTACTATCGATATTTAACACGCCACACTAGAGCGCTCTACCGGATGCAATAGAGAACCTCAGATATTCCATTACCTTTCGTAACGAAGTAATGACGAAACTATGGCGTAGCTGTGTAACAGTCATACTGTTATACACGACGTATGTAGTGATTATTAGTAAGAAATTTACACACGACTTACAAACGAGCTACTCATTGTATAAGTATAAGACAGTTAAACGTCTGTATATAGAGTTTTTATTAGTAAGACCGTAAATGCTTACGTCAGGACGCTACGAAAGGTAAAATGTAGTTCGATACATAATAATAATAATAATAATAATAATAATAATAATAATAATAATAAAAATAATAATAAGTAACAAATATAAATTACACTGGGGAGGAAATTAAACGCAGAATAAGTATGGGAAATGCCTGCTGTTATTATTCGGTTGAGAAGCTTTTGTCATCCAGTCTGCTGTCAAAAAATCTGAAAGTTAAAATTTATAAAACAGTTATAGTACCGGTTGTTCTGTATGGTTGTGAAACTTGGACTCTCACTTTGAGAGAGGAACAGAGATTAAGGGTGTTTGAGAATAAGGTTCTTAGGAAAATATTTGGGGCTAAGAGGGATGAAGTTACAGGAGAATGGAGAAAGTTACACAACGCAGAACTGCACGCATTGTAGTATTCACTTGACATTATTAGGAACATTAAATCCAGACGTTTGAGATGGGGAGGGCATGTAGCACGTATGGGCGAATCCAGAAATGCATATAGAGTGTTAGTTGGGAGGCCAGAGGGAAAAAGACCTTTGGGGAGGCCGAGACATAGATGGGAAGATAATATTAAAATGGATTTAAGGGAAGTGGGATATGATGGAAGAGATTGGATTAATCTTGCTCAGAATAGGGATCAATGACGGGCTTATGTGAGGGCGGCAATGAACCTCCGGGTTCTTTAAAAGGCAGTAAGTAATAATAATAATAATAATAATAATAATAATAATAATAATAATGAAGCATGACAACTGTAAGTGAGATTGCTACTAAATTGAAATGGTCACTTCAGCTAATTTTTAGCCACATAAACGCACTAACACTACTACACTGTGTACAAAATATGAGTGCTACATATGACAGGAAAAATGATTAGATCGATACTCAGCCATACATAGTATAAATACCCGCAGAAGGAATGATTTTCATACGCCATCATCAAATTTATCATGCTTTCAAAGGGGAGTACGTTACATGGCGATAAAATTGTTCAATAGTCTTCCTGAAGACATAAGGAATCATAGCCAAAACTCTGCATTATTTAAGACAAAACTAAAAAATTAGTTAATATCTCACACTTTCTATTCTGTAGATGAATTCTTGACATTTTACAGTACTGTGTGAATATTATAATAATATTAAATGGTAAACATATTGCATTGTATAAAATATTATTGTTATTAAGGTATTAATTCTGTACATATTTCATATTTGCATTTTATATGTATTGCATTCTATTGTTAAACGTAAGAATTGGAAATGTTCTTTATTCTATGCTGTAAAGCAAATGTAGGAAAATTATGGAACAAATAAATCTATCTATCTATCTATACTGAACTAGTAATATATATATATATATATATATATATATATATATATATATATATATATACATGTATTATATATACAATCTATTATAGAACAAATACTAGTAAACAAGATACATATTAATTATATACATATATATATATATATATATATATATATATATATATATATATATATGTCCGGCTTCACAGCGAGAAGGGTCGCCTTCCGGATCCTAGTTGCCATCTTCTTCTGTCCTCCCAATCACCGTCTTGTAACTCTCTCTGTGACATAGCATTATTAACTCCTTTAATCCATGTATCTCGCGGTCGCCCTCTTCTTCTTCTCCCATTTGGAACCCATTTCAAGATAGTTTTCGGCAGTCTTTCGTTTTCCATCCGCTGAACATGTCCGTACCAAATTGTCTTCTTTGTATTTCTTCGATGACTGTTGTCTCTTTATGCATAAGTCTTCTAATATCCTCGTTCTTAACCCTATCTAGTCTTGACTTCATGGCTGATCTTCTCAGGAAATCCATTTCAGTAGATAGAAGCTTATTTTTCATACGCTCAGGTATCTGCCAAACTTCACATCCATAGAGTAATGTGCTTTTAACTATGGATTCACATATCATCATTTTTGTTTTTGTCCTAATGTTCTTCTGCCATAGAATAGAATTTAGTGTTCCTGTAACTTTCCTGGCGTTAATTATTCTTGAATTTATCATATTTTCATATCTTCCTGTATTATCAAATTTTGCTCCTAAATATGTAATTCATTACATGATTTTATTGTTATATTATTACTCAAATTCAGATTTTTACTTATACCCCCTATACAGAAATATTCAGTTTTATCCCAGTTTATTGTCAAACCCCATTTTGTGTATTCCTCGTGTAATTTTCTCATCATCTATTCTATATCTTCCTCCTCTTGGGCAATTACCACCTGATCATCATCATAGAGGAGTGTAAACAGCATTTTATCATCTTCTACAGGTATTCCCATATTTCTGCATTTTCTTCGCCATGTAGTCAAAGCAGTATCCAAATATATAATAAACAACAATGGTGACATATTACACCCTTGTCGTAGTCCTTTATTGACTTCAAATTTTCACTAAGATCTGAGCCTTGCTTAATCCTGGATTGTGCATTATGATATAATTCTTTAATTGCTCTTATTGTTGATGGATTGATCTGTGACTCATCTAACACTTGGAATAATTTTATTAAGGGGATAGTGTCATATGCTTTAGCCAAGTCTACAAATACCAGATGTGTTTCTTGAGATATCTGTGTTCGTTTTTCTATTAGTTGCGTTAGACAAAAAATGTTGTCGACTGTGGATCGTCATGATCGATATCCAGATTGCTGTTCGGTTTGATTATATATATATATATATATATATATATAAATACAATGCATGCAATTAATTCATTTAACAAAATAATCTCCGTTAAGGTAACCAAAAATATATATTCTGAGATTATGAAATTCATATCGTTTACCACAACTGTCAGTAAAAAATTGTTTAAACTAAGAAAATGTTTTTCTACGTCACAAGACATTACGGGAACACATTTATAATAGCAAAAAAAAAAAAACATTAACAATATTTAAATTTTACACAATATAGACTATACAAAATAAAGTTCAAAATGAAATAGAGTATAACACCGATTGATAAATTTAAAATAATATTAAAACAGAAGTTTGAATGAAAATGCAACTTATTCAGTATTAGAACCAGATCACAATGTAGTCATAACTAGGTGTTTTACATAAACATTGACGGTGCATCGGTCCCCTTCCATCCTGTATTTTGATTCATACGATAAAGGTTGAGTGAAGAATAATAATTTCTAATAAGCGGATATCGCTGGCTTGACAGCAAAGTGCAAGAGATTTACGTGTAATGTTAATATTTTAAATGTTAAAATTTATCTACTATTACTAGTCAGTAACAAATTTTGTATTGTCATGGAGAGTTTATTATACAACTGTGACGATCCATTTTAAGTCCTGTGAAAGTTCTATTGTTTTTCTCAATTAGTACTTGAGAGATTACTAAAACACAAAACAAAATACAAAACTCATTAGGTAGTTTTTTTCAACTCATAAGTAAAAATCCCTTCAATATAAGGACAAGAAAACGGTTTCCGAAAGTTTTAATGAAGTAGCTTCACAATTAAAGCTTGCTAATTCGTTCATCAGCTTCTCTTTAATTTGTGCAATTCGGTCTGCATGGAGAACGATTTCCAAAGTAAAATACTTGGAGGTGTCTGTAATTAAGAATAAATTAAATTCATCTGAATTCTACAACACGTACAAAAAGCGTTGTTCTCCGTGTCTTCTGTAAGCAGCCAGCTTAAAACTTTAATGTAGGTCGGCAGACAGACATACCTCTTTCCATTGATACTAGATTAGCGCTAATTATTATGTTAACTCAAAACAAGTAATAAACTGAGATCTTAAGTTACCTGCTAAGATAGTTCGCAAGGTTTTGCTTTATGAATCCAAAACGCATCCATTTTGGCGACACAGTAGAGAACTACAGACTTTGAGAACTTCATGTTACCTCCAGGGGCCAGTTACAGGGTGATTAACGAGGAATTACCGTCCCTTACGGAGCTTATTTACGAAGAGCAAAAAATCAGCGTATTCCGAATCTCACCGGTCCGGTGGCATCAATGACGTCACGTTGCAGCGAAATAAGGAACAAAACTGCTGGAAAGATCGATGGCTGTCATGGCGACTGTACAAGTTTTTGTCTGTGCTACGCTAGTAAAATTATGCGAAATTTTCGTACTGCCATCTCGTTCAAAGAAAAGATAGCATAAACAATTTATTTCTTGAACCGGTAGTAATAACTGGTCGGTTGACATGTTCGCTCATAAGCCATTAACATATTGTTTTTACATTGTGCTCATTACAAGCAATACAGCAGAACTAAAGCAGAACACAACGCCATGACACAACAGTGCACGACGTTATTCGTCTGCTAATTCCCGCCCTATACAAGAACCAATCAGATTCACTGATGGCGGCTGATGGAGACTGCCACCACCTCTGCAAGTTGATGGCACCGGTGCGACACCGGTGGAGCATCAATGACGTCATCGGTGGAATTCGGAACACCGTGATGCCATCGGATTGCTCACCGGTGAGATCCGGAATACGCTCAATGTCATATAATCATTTGTCTTAATTTCAATATTTTCAGAGTTGCACTAAATTGAAATTGTTTGTAAAATACCATTTTTCTTGAGTTTTAAGGGTAAAAAAAAATATTATAGATACAGAATGAACTATTCAGGAGTATCACTTCTTTAACTAGCTAGTATTCTGAAGTTAAAAATATCTTGTGAATTCCATAGTTCCTTCATACAGATTTTTATTTTCGATTTTTAACTACGAAATTACATTTTCTTAGGCATTTACTACAACAATTGTTACAAATCACCCCAATCTTGTAAATTCTTCAAGACTGTACATTAGGATGCATAATTAAACTGTAAGGAATCGAGTTCCTGAAGTCGCATGACTTGTAATAATTTTGTGATAAGTGCGTAAGAATGATGTCATTTTAGTTAAAACTGCAAAACAAAATTTGTACAAAGCAACTAACAACTGATAACACATTTTTAGCTTCAGAACACTAGCCAATTAAAGAAATGATACTTCTGAATAGTTAATTCTGTATTTGTAATATTCTTTTATCCTTTAATCTAAAGAAAAAGGTAGTTTACTAACAACTTGAAATTACTGTAACTCTGAAAATATTGAGGTTAGGACAAATGTCTGTATGACTTTTTTGCTCAGAATGTCTTCGAAAATAAGGTTGGTAAGTAACGCGAAATCCTCGTGAATCACCCTGAATATTATATATTAACCACAAGGTAGAAGCTTTTAAGGGGCACTGGGACTAAGTTTTGAAACTTTTAAAGTTTTTGATTAATATGTTTTTTTTTTCTTCAAATTCGGCGGATTTGCTGTGTCTGTACGTTTAAATAACAGCACCAAATTTCATCAAGTTCCATTCATTAGTTCCTTAGATATTAAATGTCACGTGTTTTAATGATATTAAATTATGCGTAAATCCAAAACATCCCTGACGGCTTAAGAATTATTTTTGATTTTAAAAATCTTCTGTGAAGGACTTACATTAATTTTCACGTTTTCTAAGGGGACACATGTGAGATTTAAAACTTCTACAGTTTTAATCCAAAATGTATTAATTTTGAACTACATAAACACGTATACCATGTTACCATTTGTATAAAATGTTGTGCCATTAGGGCTAATATTTTTAAAGTTACATTTTTAAATATATTTTGTACGGACGTCACTAAAAAGGCTCCATGTTACAAAGTTTTCACAATATTTAGTTCATAATGGCTCAAAAACTTGAAAATGGTCATGAGAATATAAATTAATTAGCCTTTTTTAGCTCAATCGAAACAAAGCATTACAATAAATTTTAAGGGGATTTTGATAATTTTTGACCATTATTTCACCATAGTGTCCCCTTAATAATATTTAAATATACGTAAATTCAAAACATCCCTGATGGCTTCAGAATTATTTTTTATTTCAAAAATCTTCTGTGAAGGACTTACATTTCGTAATAAAGAAAACTTCGCATAATTTTTTTAATTTGAGAATTGGTTCATAAGATAAAACATTTCTTACAAACCACAATTTTTCCTCGACTATTGCACTTTTACAGCGTCATACTAATTTTGATCAATAAAACGGTACGAAAGGACGTCTATCAACCAATCATGGCTGCTTATCGCACAATTTTATCGCTTCCCTAGCATTTGTTTGTTTTTATCACTACCCTAGCATTTGTTTCTTTGTTTGTCAACATTTCAAACTGCAAATCTTTACGGTACTATAGAATATGCTTTGCGATCGTCATTTGTTTCCCGCATAGTTAGTATACTGAAAATAATGGCTCCGTTCGAACGTTTTGGTCAAGGTAACATTAGGGAAATATAATTTTAGTAATTCAATTAATATATATTTTATTGTATTAAAGTACTTTATTTCTTCTAATCTCTATACACTTTCTTCTGTTTTTATCACCTCCCTAACATTTGTTTTTTTGTTTGCCAACATTTCAAAATGCAAATTCTTCACTGTACTATAAAACATCCTTTGCGATCGTCATTTGTTTATCGCATAGACAGTCAACTGAAAATGGCGGCTCCATTCAAACATTTTGGTGAAACTAACATTTGTGAAATAAAATTTTAGTAAGTCAATTAACATTTTATTGTATTACGGTATTTTATTTCTTCTAATCTTTATATACTTTCTTCTATTCCTGTAATAGTCAATTGAATCCCAATGGAGTTTTGATTTTCTCTAGATAAATCAAAACCTTTAGTGAGATTACTGATGATAATTTTCACTAATATTTTAAAGTTAAAAATTCATATCGTGAAACGTTTTCAGACTCGATTTGAGGCACAGGTTAGTGTATTGAAATATGCTGAGTATTCTTGCAAAGTTTTATGTAAATCAGAGCAAATGGAAGCCACTAGGAACTTTATTGTTGACCAAAAAGTTAGTTTTGAGAAAACGCAGGTAGTGACGTTTTAAAAATGGTCGCGAGACTTTTGAAAGTAGTAGGCAGGGGCCAAGTATAGGACAGAATGTTCAACAAATATATAAGGTAATAATTTATGTAAAAAACATCATAACTATTTCTTTTTACTATTTTGGCCAAAAATTCAAACTTAAGTGTCCCTTGAGGACTTCCCAAAGTTCACAGCATACTATGAATACAAAAAATGACTCTAATACAGAACATAGTACAAGCGTTTCGACTTTTCATTCATAATGTTCTCCTTAAATGAGGGTTTTTCACTGCAAACCCAGCATTTTCCAACATTTTGATACACTCCTCGAATCTGTTCTCTATTATAGTTACAAATTAATCCATATCCCTAACAGTCGAACTTGAATCATCAAGTTATAAATACTGTTATATACTCGGCTTCCCTTTTTCTTCTCTGTATCTTCCACCCTTGCACTCACAGAGTCACATTCACTTCCCCCCCCCCTCGATACTGACTCTGCTTTCCCGTGTGCTATTTAATCCATTCTCCTTGGTTGTCGTCTTCTTTTTGTGTGTTTATTTCAATAAATTCTTATATTCATTCCTATTTAATTGAAAGCATAAAGACATATAAAGATTTTAACTAACTGTTGTGGAATTCCTCTATTAGTCAATACAGTCCGTAATCTTTATCTATTTATCGAAAGCCTCCTCGAAATCGATCATCTATACATATAATTTGAACTGGTAATGAATATAACGGGAAAACGGCTGAACGGATTTTAATGACTGACTCCTCATTTTGAAGCTTGGCATCCAAGGATTTTCAGAAAAATGGTAACTTTCAGTGAAGCATTAATTTTCTTACATAATTTTCCTATTTTCCAAAATTCATCTTTCGTCAGTTTTCTGAACTAATTGCATTTCAGAATTAAAACAAAAGACACACTACAATAAACAATAGACTATTACACGAAGGCCATGATCTGCAGGATTGCTGACATAAGAGCTCAAATTCAATTTGTTATTAAAAAATTCAAGGCTTACTGAAAATAATTTACAGGTCTGATTCTGCGGTGTGTAATTTTATGAGTACAGCTGTAATTATACTGGATATAAAAATCTACAAAACTTCAGCAGGTTTGATGACATTATTACCATTAGAAAAGAAATTTTATTATAGTTAATGCCATGATGTGATTATTTTTCATTAATGTACATATTAATGCTATATTGATGATGTGAAAGTGAAACTTTTGGGGTTATATAAGTAGATGTAGAGAATATCTTAAGTTAGATCTTCATTTCTATAATTTCTATAATTTACTGAGTGGTGGCTATGTAGTGTGCATACACACACACACACACACACACAAAACTTACGTAAGATAATAATATTGTTATTAAAAATTAAATATTTGTATAGTTATTAATCAAGTGGGGTTGGGTCTTTTTCATATACTTAATGGTGATGTGGTGTAGATATTTATATGCGTCATTCTCTTTAGTATTGCTCGAGAGAGCGCAAAAATTACAGTTCCTAAGGAAAGACAAACAGGTATTACTTACTGATAAATTAAGAGGCCTACAATATTTTGTAGTCTCCCGATCATTTAGCAGGATAAAATGATTTTACTCTATACATTTCAAACTTTCCATGCAGCAGCCATACCAAAATGCTATGTCTATTGTTAGAAAGCATAGCAAACTTGAATTTTTTTTAACTTTCGCCTATAATCCTCAATGACCTGAAATACCTATTGTTTTATTCCCACATGAAAAACCCACTGATCGTCCTGACATTGTTACTAGCGTTTTCGCATTGAAACTGAAGAAATGAAGGTGGATAGATTCAAGAAAAAGTATTAGGCATAAAAAAAACCACTCAGAGGGAGTATGTTTCATTATTATGGAAGCAAATAACTTTCAAAATGTCTGGTATTCTTCATTGAAAATAAATCTGAAAAATTTTTATTTGAACGTCTAATGGACTTAGTTTACAGCATTTGCTGCACAAGCCACTAGTTGCCGTATAATATGAAAGTTATATTCTCTGTGTTTCTCTATTAAGTGAGTATGATTTCTAGTAAAATTTGTTTAATATCTCGAAATGTTCCTCAATTATGAATACTGGGTGATGTACGTCTTCAGCAGTTTCAGAATAAACTCCAAAATTTATTCATTTTCAAAACAGTAAACACACCTACACGGCTTCAAGGTGAGGCATACTTTCCTCGAGGTAAAATGGTCGTTTTATCACAGTAGATCTGGCAACAATGGGGCGGCATGTTAATGAGGCCTCAGCGTGTTGACACAGGTAGCGAGAAAACCGCACGGCTGCTGCTGGCTTTTTGTTATCGCTCTAGGAATAGCCTTCCCTCTCAGTTTTTCGCTCCAAGCAAACACGCCAGAAGAGCTTTTCCGCGCCATTCAAATGGTAAATTTGCTCAAACACGGTGCAGGCGTTCACCAGATAATTCTGCCATATAACTGTACTTTCGCAAAATCTACATAGAAATGTTGCTTTAATATGTATATTTCCCGTTGTTTCTTTCAATTTTCAGCTTTCTACACGTTTTCCTAAAGCCATCAATTCACCTGCATATGAAGCAATTCACCCGTACGACTATTTAGCAGGCCCTATTTCAATAATCCATAGTTTAATGCAGACATGTATTTCATTAGTCAACGAGCAATTCAACTACAGCCAGGTCGTATCGAATTACAATCCTGTACGCAATATCCAAATAAGAAAAAATATCATTCAACAATAAATCCATCAAACATAGAAGCTGAACAAATTCAGCGACACAAATATGCATTAGCATATCCACCCACCCATCTATCCATATAACACTCTCTTATCCATCCACTAATCTACAAATGCACCCATCCATCAATCTATTCATCCATTAAGTACTTGTCCACACATTCATTAAATCATATTTCCATCCATTCATCTGCCTAATACTTGCCCACATATACATTAATTCATACAATGTAGATAGTCTTCTTTTCCACAAAGCCTACTAATTTATTACACATAGTCAGCTACATGAAATTCCACTTTCAAATTGGAAGTCTTGGAAGGAGGAAATGTTTCATGCACTGAGAAACAGAGACAGTGCAATACACATAACGCTGGTGGTAGTGCTGATGGTAGTAACAGTAGTGGTAGTACTAAAAGATGTATGAAATCTTGGAAAGAGGAAGTGTTTTAAGCAATGAAGGATCGTACATATTGCAGATTTGGATTGGAAAAGCGGAGGTATATCACATAATACACATAATATTGGTCATAGTAGTGAAGTAGCAGTAGTAAATGTATGAAATCTTGGAAGGAGGAAGTGTATTAAGCAATGTTGGATAGAGATCTGCAGTTCGTTTGTATTGAAAATTTGTATTGGAAAGGCGGAGTTCGAACATGTAATACTCATAGGCCTAATGTTGGTGGTGATGGTGGATGTGGTGGTGGTGGTGGCGGTGGTAGTAGTAGTAGTAGTAGTAGTAGTAGTAGTAGTAGTAGTAGTAGTAGTAGTAGTAGTAGTAGTAGTAGTAGTAGTAGTAGTAGTAGTAGTAGTAGTAGTAACAATCGCAGGAGCAGCAGCAATAGATGTAAGGAGGAAGTGTATTAAGCAATGATAGATGGAGATCTGCAGTTCGTATATTGAAGATTTGGATTGTAAAGGCAGAGTTCGAACATGTAATATACATAATATTGGTGATAGCAGCAGTAGTAGTAGTAGTAGTAGTAGTAGTAGTAGTAGTAGTAGTAGTAGTAGTAGATGTATGAAATCATTCAAGAAGGAAGTGTATTAAGCAATGATGGATAGAGACCCATAGTTCGTATATATTGTCAATTTGGATTGGAAAGGCGGAGTTCGAACATGTAATACACATAATATTGGTGGTAGCAGTAGCAGCAGCAGCAGCAGCAGTAGTAGTAGTAGTAGTAGTAGTAGTAGCAGTAGTAGTAGTAGTAGTAGTAGTAGTAGTAGTAACAATCGCAGTAGGAGCAGCAGCAGTAGATGTAAGGAGGAAGTGTATTAAGCAATGATAGATGGAGATCTGCAGTTGGTATATATTGAAGATTTGGATTGTAAAGGCAGAGTGCGAACATGTAATACACATAATATTGGTGGTAGCAGTAGCAGTAGCAGCAGCAGTAGTAGTAGTAGTAGCAGTAGTAGATGTATGAAATCATTCAAGAAGGAAGTGTATTAAGCAATGATGGATAGAGACCCATAGTTCGTATATATTGTCGATTTGGATTGGAAAGGCGGAGTTCGACCTTGTAATACACACAGTAGCAGCAGTAGAAGTAGTAATAGTAGTAGATGATATATGAAAATATTGGAAGGAGGAACTGGTTTAAGCAATGATGGATAAAGACCCATAGTTCGTATATATTGTCGATTTGGGTTGGAAAGGCGGAGTTTGACCTTGTAATACACACAATAGCAGCATTAGTAGTAGTAGCAATAGTAGTAGAAGATGTATGAAAATATTGGAAGGTGGAAGTGTTTTAAGCAATGATGGATAGAGACCCATAGTTCGTATATATTGTCGATTTGGATTGGAAAGGCGGAGTTCGACCTTGTAATACACACAATAACAGCAGTAGTAGTAGTAGTAATAGCAGTAGATGATGTATGAAAATTTTTGAAGGAGGAAGTGTTTTAAACAATGATGGATAGAGACCTGCAGTTGTACATACTATAGATTTGGATTTGGAAGGAGGCGTTCGACCATGTAATATCCATTATATTCGTGGTGGTGGTGGTGCTGGTAGTAGTAGTAGTAGTAGTAGTAGTAGTAGTAGTAGTAATAACAATAGCAGTAGTATTAGTAGTAGTCGTAGAAGTAGAAATAGCAATCCTGAAGATAGTAGCAAATGCATTAGCAATAGAAGTAGTAGTAACAGCAACATAAATGTCATTCGCAAGAAATCCATCTATTTTCTTGGACCAAACGCCTGAGTTCGAATGAATTGAGATCGGATTAGAATTTTTGAGAACGACATAGCGCATACACGCTGTTCCACGGACTAATCGCCACGACGGCTTGATTAATAACTGCCATCAGCAAGTGAATTACTTTGGCGCACGAGCACTCTATTATCTTTCCATCTGTTTTTAAAACAAGCTGCCCCGCCATTGTAGGAGCACGGACATCTGACAGACTGTACTGGAATGTCGGTTTAACGCCCATTTGATGTGGTTTTGCCATTTCAGTTAATGCACAACAATAAAAACCTCTGCCAGCGAGCCTGGCTTCATTCAGACCGGGGCTGAAGCGTTATTATGCCCAGATTAAAAACATACATCATCCCCTGATTACATCATGTCTGCCGCACCCACACAGTGCCCATCCCACGACTGCGATCTGAGGAGATCTCAACAGTTTCAAATGTCACGGGTAAAGTATAACGCACAACTGGAAGAATTCCTCTACATTATTCCATAAAAATTGATCATGATTTACGCTCATAACACTAGCCAACAACAAAACTTTTTTTCAATGTTTCTTGCACTTCATGAGTCAATTGTTACTAATTTTGGGTTGAGAAAAACGAATATGACAATGAAAACTTTTTCTTAGCTCTAGTTTCTGTGATACACAATAGGTGGAAGTATTTCAGTTTAACGGATTAAAAGAAAACGATACATTTTAATTACATATGCCAACAACATTGAAAGTGCATTTAATTTTTTTAATGGCAGTTACACTCTAAGAGTTCTAAATTTGTGGAAGAATACCTGGCAGATGGTTGGGTCTGAAGAGAATCATGTGTGGCTTCGTGAGATCGTCGTCTTTTAGCTTCCCTCTTGTGAGTTCCGGAGGATCCCTATACAAAGAGCAACAGTAATCCGCAAGCATTGTTTCATTCCAACGGCCCTGATATCTTTGTTCCATAACAGAAATATCACGATGGAACCTTCCTCCGTGTTCATCACTGAAAGCTCCATAACTAGGAGGGAAAAAGTCTAGGTGGGAGTGGAGAAAGTGGTTTTTAAGGGAAAAATTGCATCCGAGTTGATGGTATTATTGCAGTAGCACTGTCACCAACTGAGTGTAGTTGTCATCTCTTTTGTTGCCTAAAATCAATGAATAACTCCCTTGAAGGCTTCCCAAACTTCCTTTCCTTTCCCCGCCAAAACTTGGTCAAATGCAGGATCCTTTACAAGATCTCGAATTTGTGTCCCAACAAAAATACCTTCCTTGACTTTGGCATCACTTAATTTCGGAAATTTCTCTCTTACGTACTTGAAAGGCCTGTCCTTCTTGATTCATACCTGTGACAAAATTGTTTATCAAACCCAGCTTCATACAGTATGCAGGGGTGGAAGAAGAACATCTTTTTGGTCCACGAGAGGCTCGGCAACAACATTTTTCTCGTTAGGGTTATGATTTATTGCAGGCCAGTCTGCCTGAATATAATATGATTTCCTATCCCTGCTGTCCCACATACATAAAAAGCAGCAATATTTTGTGTACCCCAGTTGCATTCCTAAGAGTACAGCAATGACTTTTAGATCACAACAGATTTTCCACTTGTGTTCATGATATTCGATTGAGTCGAAGAGGGCTGTCATATTTGCATGAGTCTCCTTCATGAAGACTCCATGACCAACAGGAATAGAAGGAAGACGGTTGCCATTGTGAAGTAATACAGATTTCAAACTAAGCTTGGAGGAGTCTATGAATTGCCTCCATTCAATTGGATCATGGTTCAAATTGAAACATTTCATCAAGCCATTAATGTCGCAGCAAACAAGATTGTTTTTCTTCTAAATAAAAAGGGAAGCAGATCCCTGTGACGTTGTCTGTACTGTGAGATCCTGACATCACGTTCGAGAAGATTCCATTGCTGTAGTCTAGACACTAGAATTTCTGCCTTCTCCTTTGACAGGTCAAGGTCTCTAATGAGATCACTTAATTCCGCTTGACTCAGTCTGTGTGGTTTATCATCTTTTTTCCTCAAAATCAGGATCATGGGGTGTGGAAGGCTTGTTGGGTTCTCCTTCTTATTCCACACTGTCTTCATTTTCTACTTCAAACACAAAATTTTCGTGCCATTTTTACAAATTTTACACTTTAAAAACACTTCCAAATCAGAAATTCTGCATTAATTACAGCAGAAAGAATATGAAATTCACAGTCACAGCAACAATATCTATGTTTGTAACTTACAAATAGCTGAAGAGCATTTGTTTTTTGTTATTTGACAGGTGTGTCAACTCCCAAAACAAAGTTTCCCCCAAATTTCCCCCAAACTGAAAATGTTGACTCTAAAAAATGAAATGTCACGTTATCTCCAAAGCAAGAGCTAAACTGTCATTTTTATGGTGATTTTGAATTCAGCAGGTGGAAATACATAAGAATTAAATATTTTTGAGCCCGAAACATTTTCCTTGTTGACCAGTGAATCACTGTAAATTAACTGAACGCGGTGCAAGGTTTTTTATTCTTTGTACCATAACATAGACGTAAAATCAACCAAAATTTTATGACTCTGCTGTAACATTAGAGTGAATATGAAGTCATCAATATGAACCAGAAATGGATCCAAAGAATAGGGTCCTCCTTTCTTACATTCCTGATTAAAGAGATATAGGCGCCCATTTGGGTGGAAGAGCAAGGCACATTCTTTCCCTTCAACGTATAATACCAGGTGCATTGCCCCTCAAAATAAATTTATGCTCGACCATGCCGAAATGTAGTAATTATACACCTGGTAGTGGCCCTTTAATGGACCTCATTAAAATACACCCATTTATTATAGTTCAGTTGTTCAGCCAATGAGAAATCACCTTTGTACCATTATAAAACCGCAAGTATCGATTATTCTCGGATATGCAGTCGAAAGACTATTAGCGAAAAGTCACGGAGGCTGGAAATCCAATACTGTCGCAGAAGGTTATGTTCTGTTACTATAATTAGCGTTAATTGTAAATAATATTCAAATAAATTCAATTTGTCATCTCGTTTTTCAATTCTAAATCTATTTCCAGGTTATATCAAGACTAATCTTCATGTTATTCTCTAGATTATATCAAGGTCAATGACATTTGTGCCTCGGAAAAAATTAATACTTTCGCATCTGCGCACATCTCAAATTCAGGTCACTTCCGCTCCTCACTTACATAACCATAACATGAATACTTATGAATAATTTCAAGTTAGAGCATAAAATGTCGTATGAAACTTGCCTATAATGGTAATTAAGACGCTCGTATGAAAATTATGAAACTCGCTTGCGCTCGTTTCATAAAGAAACATCCTCGCGTCTTAATTACTACCATTATAGGCTCGTTGCATAATGTACTATTATATACGTATAAATGTCATTTTAAATATGAAAAATGAAAGAAGAAATTGGGAAAATAAAATCTGCATAATTGTCAGCCGAAAATCATTAATTATTTGGAAAGTGATTGTTAAAATTTGAACTTTACATTCTTTCTCATAAAATCTAAAAATTTAATTGATACAATTTTAGTATAATCATATGTAAAATATCATTTTAAACAGGGAAAGTCAAATCATATTGGAATGCGAGTCTATTTTTTCATCACTGAGCCACGTTCTTCAGTTATTTGATTTTTCGTCACACAACTGAATTTAAACTAATCTACATTTTCTTACGTCAGGCATCTAGTTGTAGCAGATCTATTTAAATGTGCTAAACCGTTTCCTGTTTCGAAGCCCTGACAGCTTCCAATTTACTTTCCTAAGATTTTAAAGATTTAAGACACTCTCTGAAAAAGTGTTGGCTCTAATTGAGAAAGGATCCTTCTGTCAGGCCGTGTGGGAACCTGTCAAGCAGGAAGCAAGAAAGTTTGGCTGTCATCGGACGCTGAAATTGATTTGAGAAAATCCCCATCTGCATCACTGAGGCCTCTAGAACTAATGATGTTTTCATTACAGTCCAAAACTCTACTCGACCCAATTGTCTCAGACATTTCTCCCCCATCGACATGAATATTCAATTAAATGTCACCAGAATTCAAGACGTATAAATTTTAGGATACACTCCTTTCTAACGCGTAGTTACTCAGATGAATTTCACGCAAATTTCGAATATTGCGAAGTATGATTTTTGGCTTATTTTTATAACATGAAACGCTCATCCTCGAGGGTCAAATGAATAGAATGTTACAACATATCCAACAATTCACGTCATATATTTACTAACAGTGATCTGCTGCCTTAATGCTGATCCACAATAAACCGGGAACGAAAAGCAGAACGATACCGGGAAGCAGACGACGTGAACGTGAAGATTTTTTCATTCACAATAAACCGAGAACGGAAACGGCTATGTATATCGATAATATATGTCAATAACAATATGTAGAGTCGATATTACGCATTTAGATGTTATTTGTGTAAAACGAGAGCGGCAAAGATAAAACTTGGCCAATCTTCACGTTCCCATTCCCGAGCTCCGGAAAACTTCCCGTTAATTGTGAATCCCAACATTTAAACACATTTTAATATTTCCATTCTCGTTCTCGTTTCCGTTCCCGGTTTATTGTGGGCTAGTCTTTCCACTATTCTGACGCTACTTTCTTAGGTACGGATCAGACTCTTTAGGGTGTTAGCTAGAAAAAAATAAATATTAAAACACCGATAAATTAAATTATAGATTCAACAGATATAAGATAAAGATAAAGATAGCCTATTGTGTCCCATGAAGGGCAAAGGCCTCCTTAAATAAGGGAAGGCTCTATTTGTCTATCGTGATGAGCTAGTTCACGTTAGACGTGATATTTAAGTCTAGGAACTTGAATTTCTTTAACAATGATTCTCTCACTGCCTTTCAGAACTTCCTGTCTATGCACAAATATCCCTCGAGTAGTTTCCACTTTCTTCTGTCTCTTGCATCTCTGGACCACAGTTGACCTACCTGTTCTTTGAAGAAGTCTGCCCGTCTGCGCCGAGGTCTGCCCTGAAGTCTCCTTCCTATGCAGGGGTCCCACATGGTAGCTCGGTATGTCTATCTGTCGCCTGGTAGCCTGGCCACGTGTCCACCCCATTTCCATTTGGATGTAATGGCTGCATGTGTGATGTCCTGTGTATCTGCTACTTGGTACAGTGTCGCATTTGGGATTTTCTCCTTCAGTGATACGCCCATAATTTTGCGCATCATTTTCCTTTGACACGTCTGTAGTTTGGCCCTGTGTTTCCCTGTTAGCGACCATGTTTGGCACCCATAAAGTAGTACAGGATAAACACAGGTCTCCAGTTCCTGTATTTTAGTTTTTCTGCTTAAGGTTTTGTCAAGCAGAATGAATTTAAGGGCTCAAAATGCCTTTCAGGACAGGGAGATCCTTCTATTTATTTCCTTTTCTGTTCTGTCCTTGAAAGAGATTTAGACTAATAAATTTTTCAGGCTGTACTGATCCTCAATCGGGGGAGGGGCGGCATTCTAGGGATCTGAAGAGCAGTTTTTTTATTGGGTTATTTTACGACGCTGTATCAATATCTAGGTCATTTAGCGTCTGAATGAAATGAAGGTGATAATGCCGGTGAAATGAGTTCGGGGTCCAGCACCGAAAGTTACCCAGCAAGCAGTTTATTGGGAGGGTGTTTCGACAAAATAATTTGAATAATAATATAATCGTTTTAAATGGATTTAACTTGAACTTTACTATTATGTTCCGCATACTGTCATTAACAATAATTGGTGTGAAAATTTTAAGTGTGGTCATTACTTTTATTTAAAACTATTTCATCTAGCTATAATCGAAAAAAAATTGCCACGACTATACATTTTTTAAATTCTTTTGAAATTCTAGTAAGATATTCATGCGAACTTTAATACATGAGGGAGATGTAGAAAAAATTTCATGCAACCAGCTCAAAATTTGTGGGAGAAGATTGGTTTTTAAAATGGGCAAGAATTAAAAAAGAAGCGAGAAACTTGAAGTAAAAACAGGAGAGACGACCGTAGGGGAAAGCAAGATGGTATTTGGTAAGACGAGACCGAAGATTCAACATAGATTATTTGATATTCGCCTTACGATTGGAAAAACCTCTGAAAAATGCCTACATACCTTTACTATGCTCCTTATCTTTACATAGAACTTTGTTCAGGCGCGATCACACAAGGAAATATTATGAGAACGATGTGATTACTAACAGAAAAGGAAGGAGAACAAGGGGTATACAAGGGTAACAAGGGGTACACAAGAAGAACAATGGAAATACAAGGATAATAACGGGGATATAAGGAGAGCAACGGGAAACATAGGAGAAAAGGGAGAATACAAACAGATTTAGGAAACGACGAGGAGAAGAAGAAGAAGAAGAAGAAAATGAGGACAAGACAATGACAAGGGGAAATAACAAGAACAAGGGTAAGACAAAGAGGAATTTTCATTTTTCTGTGACAGTCAATTCCCCAAGATAACCCACCTCTATTATGTAGTCAGGATAAAGGTGCAGTCCTACTTCAGAAACACAATTACTCTATGTTCAATTCAAAGTGTGTCATGGCTCGCTGTCATGTGGCTAGCCGATGAGCCTAGAGAATTCAATCTTCCTACACTTCCGCAGAGGCGTATTACCTATGTGCCAGAGAAGTTGCCTGGCAAGTACGGCGATCATTCTGAAGAGTACGTACCGATACGTACGATAACGCCGGTAGTGGCAGGAATGTGAACTGTTTGGAAACACGTACTGAGGTTAGTTTTTTTCTTACTGTCGGGATATGGCGAGAGGGTTAAGATGATTACTTACGTATATGTTGACATTAACTTGGATAGTAAACATTGACACGAAACATTTGATTTGTGTTGTGGAATGTTGCCGTACGCAACCGATGATGACGAATATTCTGCGTACGACTTGCCCGCGCAAAAAACAGTTCGAAAGAGGTTATGGTAGCATACAGACTTTACAGACCGCCATCTGTTGCTACGACGTTCAAGTTATACCGTACACGTAAAGTTCAGATTGAACGCCTTCAATAATAGGCAACTTCTCTGACATAAAAGCTGAAACTCGCTTCAAATCGCTGACTCACAACAGTGACGTCATGGCACACTTTGAAATGAACACCCAGTAGGTACTTATCCCAATCGGGAATCGAACGCACATGCCTGAGCGCAACGTCGGACCAAAGGCAATACTCCCCTACGGCCTAAGTTACGCCGGCGGCTATTTGTTTCATTGCAAATGCTCTAGACGCCATCAGATTTCCTTATTTGTAGAAGTCTTGATCACGCTAATTATTTATCAATGGATCCGTAGTAGTTTCGTTGTTTGAGCAGAGACTAGAATCCGGCGGTAACATAATGAGTTATTAAGGGTTTTTGGATCTCTCCTTCCCCTGAGCGTGTCCTCCAAGTTTGTTGGGAATAACTACAGCAACATTAACTCGAATGGTAATTACTGGTTACTGGTACAATAATCGTAATCAATTCGTGTGAATTTGAGAACCAAATGTTTGTTCACAGGCAGCTACAACTTTCACTTAAAGGAGAGAGAGTGTTAAAGCATTGACACAATTTTCAACTCAATATATCTCTGTCAAGATGTGTTCTGCCACCACTACTACTATTGAATATTCTATAAAGCCTTGGTTTTCTGAACCGACGCATGCGACGTGCGAGATGCGAGGCCCGCCTCGCACAAATCCGGACTACACGAGAGATAGTGAGTGGTTTCTATAACTACGAGGTGCGCAGACTTCGCAAGTCGCAGTTATAGAAACCACTCACTATCTTTCGCACCTCGCACGTCGCATGCGTCGGTGCAGAAAAACCAAGGATTCAATGTATGTTTAAGAAGCTATAAACATTAGGGTGGAGTGAAAATATGAAGTTCATGGAAACAAAATGTAATACCAGGGAAAAGTTGTGGGGTGATATCAAAATGAACAACGCAAAATATATTTTCTCTAGATTAATATTTAGAGGTGTCCCAAGAGGTATAATTCGTACAGATTTCCTTTCAAAATTAAGATAGATTAACACATTTATAAAGGCATTCTGCCAAAGTTCCGGTCTCTGTACATCAGACTACTTTTCCTAAAGTTTGCTTCTTTTGCAGTATTTTTTCTGTTTCACTTTTTTTTCTATAAACTAAAAAAAAACACAACACCCATGCATTAGGCGGAACTCGAACCCACAACCCTTCGTACGAAGCGGTAGAGACATTGCTGCCTCTACGTCTTACGTCACCCAGGCCGGAAAAGGATTGAAACCCTGGATCGGCCAACCTGACAAAGTTTTTTGTGCGAGATCGTGCGTATTTGCTTGGTTTCCGCACAAAACCAATCCGTGGAAAGTCTAAAATTCCACATTCAGTATTCCCAACTTAACACACATAACAATTTCCCTCTTCTTACCGCTTAAGTGACATATTGATTTTACTGCTTTAGGCTTTTAACATATTATTTTTAGAGACGTTCAAGAGCCTATAGTAATAATTATAAATTGGAAACTTACCACTGCAATTTCAACTAAATTGCACTGTTAATTATTGTTTTTAAATATTTGCAAAAATTAAGTAAACTCTACAACTCCACTAAAGTTACTGCATTCGTGATGCAAATAACATTAAGGAAGCCGTGAAAAAATCAACAAGACCGGCAAAATTAAACTTGCTGATGTTATTACTGCAATATGTTATATAAATAAATTGTTAAAATATTAAAATGAAAAATAAATCATTACATAACCTTACCATTTGTTTTAAGTTCGCATTTATAGACGGGGGGGGGGGAGACAGACGTATATCACGGCCTGCTGGAGTATAGTAAACACAGAAAACATTTCAAAGCAACAATGTTGAAGATAGATATTTTTTTTTGCAAATTTGCCGTCATTGAACAGAAACCAAGATGGAGATTTCATTGCAACTAATTACAAATTCCTCTTTCAGGTATGTAATAAACGATCTTCGCACAAAATAATGTACGATACACGAGCGGTATGTTTTCTTTTAATTCTCGGAAATTAAAAAAAAAAAAAAGCTCAACTACGTTTCGCTTTTTCAAACTTTTCCTCGAACATGAAAACTTCAACATACCGCTCTTGTAACGCATATTACTATTTCATGATTTTCCTAGTCGCTAAGGCAAATGCCTGATTCGTCATTTTCAAACCACGAATCCCAAAAGTTCATTTACAGATTTTTTAACGGAGGAGGAACCTAAAAGGCTTGCACTGCAGCCTGAGGCTTACTGTACATAATATTAGGTTGTTAGATAAGTTCGTAGCTTTTTTTGTTCGTCATTACAACACTCCGTTGTTAGAAGATTATTTGGACGGAATTACGCAATAATAGACCAACCGACAATTTAAAAAAAAATGAGATATTTGCACAAATCTGTTGATGGCAGGCTAATTTAACTCTGAAAAAATCAAGAATGCGATATCTGAATTTTGCTGATACTTATAATCAAAAAGTCGTTTATTGCATAAAATTAATTTATTTATTTTCCTCTGAAATATTAATTCAACTGCTGGTCTTATATTAAAAATTGGATAAGCCTTTTTGATATTATTTGTGCTATTTTTTGTAATAGTATGAGTGTTATAATACTTCTTGCATAAAATGTTTTATTTAAAAAATTTATTTGTTTCAATGGCCAATATCTCGAAACAGGTTTTTGGCGCTTGGATCACTACTGTTAATCACCGTCCATTTATCATTTGTGCTTCTAATACGCCTTCAATTTTGTAAATTTGAAGTAAGTTTGTGCTATTTGCGGGCAAAAGAAAGTGAGCATCAATTAGCAAAACCAACACTTCCGACATAATATTCTGTTTGAATTTATTAGAAGGGAAATGCAGCGGAGGCGGCTCGAAACATTTGTGTCATGTACGTGAAGAATGCTATCGGAGAAAGAACCATAAGAAAATAGTTCTGTCGTTTCATCAAACAACAACCAGTACAAAAGTTAGTGGTCATCCACAGAAGATGATATGCGTCTGGTGGGATAAAGAAGGCGTCGTGTGCTACGAACTGCTTGCCAGGACTTGAACTTTAACTGCTGACATTTATAGCCAACAATTCAAACGTCTTACCGCCTCAATTGAAGAAAAACGACCGGGAACACTGGATCAGGTGCTGCTGCAACACGATAACGCAAGCCCGCACTCCGCTAATATGACGAAAGCAGCTATACAGGAGCTTTGTTGGGAGGTGACTTCACATCCCCCATATTCTCCAGATCTTGCGCCCTCAGATTTCTATATTTTCTGTTTTCTATTCAATAATCTTGAAGGAGATCCTTTGATTAAAAACAGAGATGCTTTATGTACTAGACTTGATAAATACTTTAGCTTTTCAAGACGTGAAGTCGAAAAACTACTGCAGCATTGTTAGAGAGTCGTAGATATTGTAAGAGGATTATATTACTGATAATCTGTGGAATTATGAAATTTTCGAGCATATCTTGATATGCAATACCAACTATGGTGAATTTCGTACTACGGCGCTACACGAGTCAAACTTGATGTACTATCCTTTTAAATAACACTTGAACCGATTCTGTGAGATATGTGGATAAATTACTGTAAGTTTCTAAACCTGTAAAGTCCGTTCTGAAACAGTATGTACTTACTTACTTACTTAGAAATGGCTTTTAAGGAACCCGCAGGTTCATTGCCGCCGTCACATAAGCCCGCCATCGGTCCCTATCCTTTGCAAGATAAATCCAGTCTCTATCATCATATCCCACCTCCTTCAAATCCATTTCAATATTATCCTCCCATCTATGTCTCGGCCTCCACAAAGGTCTTTTTCCCTCCGGCCTCCCAGCTAACACTCTACAAGCATTTCTGGATTCGCCCATATGTGCTACATACCCTGCCCATCTCAAACGTCTGGATTTAATGTTCCTAATTATGTCAGGTGAAGAATACAATGTGTGCAGTTCTGCATTGTGTAACTTTCTCCATTCTCATGTAACTTCATCTCTCTTAGCCCCAAATATTTTTCTAAGAACCTTATTCTCAAACACCCTCTCTCAAAATTAGAGTCCAAGTTTCACTACCATACAGAACAACCGGATAATATAACAAATTCTAACTGTATTCAATAATCTTCAAGGGAGCTCCTTTGATTTAAAGAAAAGGATGCTTTACTTATTTGGCTTGATAACTACTTTAGCTCCAAACAAGCAGCATTTTAAGACGCGAAGTCGAAAAACTACTGCAGCGTTGTTAGATAAAACTTAATTTTGAAAAATCTTATTATATGGTTATTGGGGGAAAGAAAGAAAATGTGATGATTTGAAAATAAAGTTGTTATTAAACATAGTAATAAATAGAAATCTTTAGGTGTTACAATCACAGATGATGGAAGGAACCACGTAGAAATGAAATAACGTTTGAAGAAAGGAAAATATGCAATATCCATTATTAAAGCATTATTATGGGATAATAAAATCAGAATTGAAACTAAACATAAAATTTATAAATCAATTGTGAGAAGTACAACTTTATATGGGGCAGAAACATTGCAATTGCAAACGCATTCAAAAATAGAAATGGATTATTGGAGACGATCAGCAGGCATTTCAAGAAGAGATAAAATTAGAAACGATATAATCAGAGAGAAGATGCAAGTTAAGAATGATATTGTAGAGGATATTTTAACAAAAGAACTGATATGGTATGCGCATATGATGCGAATGAATACGGAAAGTTTACCAAGGCTGACATTTCATTGGACCCCATCAAGAAGAAGAAAAGAAGACCTATGACAACATGGAAAAAGGGCATTCTGGAAGCTATGGAAAGAAGACAATTAGGAGTAGACCTATGGAGGGATAGAGGGGAGTGGGATCTTGCAGTGCGGTACATTTATCAGGGACTGTAAATTAATATTTGGCTGTCAGAAAATGTCAAAAGGATTGTAAACTGACTGATAATAATAAAATAAATTCCAAATTTAAGATTTTGTGACAGCAGACTAGATAACAAAATCTTCTCAACCGAATCATGACAGGCATTTCCCATATTTATTCTGCGTTTAATTTCTTCCCGAGTGTCATTTATATTTGTTACTGTTGCTCCAAAATATTTGAATTTTTCCACCTCTTCAAAGGATAAATCTCCTATTTTTATATTTCTATTTCGTACAATATTCTGCAAAACACAAACAATTAGGGAAAACGCGGAAATTCTTCTTGAAGCAAGTAGAGCGATAGGGTTGGAAGTAAATCCCGAAAAGACTAAGTATATGATTATGTCTCGTGACCAGAATATTGTACGAAATGGAACTATAAAAATTGGAGATTTATCCTTCGAAGAGGTGGAAAAATTCAAATATCTTGGAGCAACAGTAACAAACATAAATGACACTCGAGAGGAAATTAAACGCAGAATAAATATGGGAAATGCGTGTTATTATTCGGTTGAGAAGCTTTTGTCATCTAGTCTGCTGTTAAAAAGTCTGAAAATTAGAATTTATAAAACAGTTATATTACCGGTTGTTCTGTATGGTTGTGAAACTTGGACTCTCACTTTGAGAGAGGAACAAAGATTAAGGGTGTTTGAGAATAAGGTTCTTAGGAAAATATTTGGGGCTAAGAGGGATGAAGTTACAGGAGAATGGAGAAAGTTACACAACGCAGAGCTGCACGCATTGTATACTTCACCTGACATAATTAGGAACATTAAATCCAGACGTTTGAGATGGGCAGGGCATGTAGCACGTATGAGCGAATCCAGAAATGCATATAGAGTGTTAGTTGGGAGGCCGGAGGGAAAAAGACCTTTGGAGAGGCCGAGACGTAGATGGGAAGATAATTTAAAAATGGATTTGAGGGAGGTGGGATATGATGGTAGAGACTGGATTAATCTTGCACAGGATAGGGACCGATGGCGGGCTTATGTGAGGGCGGCAATGAACCTATGGGTTCCTTAAAAGCCAGTAAGTAAGTAAGTAAGTACAATATTCTGCAAAATATAATATTGCTGACATTTTGCTTAGCCTAAACCGCATTTAAAAATTCTTTAGTCCATTACATTAAAATAATCTTCTCTTTCGGAAATTATCCTCGCCTATCTTGACAAAAATCATCATCTTAAAATATGAAGTCCATCAATCTGCTCGCTATTATGAAAACTATGATCTTTAATGCAGGATTAATTATTTAAATAACCAAATATTGACAAACTGACTTTAATGCAGTTCAGTGAGAGCTTAAAGCTCAATTTATGTCGGTGAAATGCATTCTCCCTTTAAGTGTCAATTAGAAAGACTACAAGTAACAATTAAAATTAAATATGTTTCGTTAAATCGGCCCTTACACAATTGTTCAATTACATCACTATATAGACGTATCGGTATGTGACTGCATACCAGTTTCGGAGGTATAATGCTAAGTTTTTGTACACGTTCACATGCATATTTCAGTAATATATTGATTTTGCATATACACGCAGATTCCGCTCATATTTCTTTTGCTGGTCAGCGATCCACATTCATCCCACTTATTGTATTTGGTAATGTGAAATATTGCTGATTTAGCGGTTTGGCTCTCTATCTCCGTGGACGATAATCTGCTTCCCTGGCTCAGCAAAAACATAAGGGAGATAACTCATAAACCGCGCACTGCCCAGGCGTGAACCCAGGTCACTATCTCCCACTACATCTGACGTCAACTGCTTCTAGAAATGTACGGCCTGCATCTGCGGGTTAGTGCCGCCATTTTTAAAGCTCTCTCTGTGACCCGAGACGTTCAACGGCGCTGCCAACAAAAAAAAAAATAATAATACACGATGGTGGTTTATTTGGAAATTCTGCCAGAAACGATTTCAATTACCTTTCTAAATGTCAGCTAGAATAAACTTTTATTCTTCTCGGAAGTTTTGATTCTGTATCTTGTTTAGATACTCTTAGGGACCGTAAAACGCATGCATCGTTCTATACGGAGTAATTTGGCTGTTACAAATTTAACATTTTGAAACAAACCTATCCAGTATGTCCAGCAAACTCAGTCGAAAAACTATGTACTGTATTATTATTATTATTATTATTATTATTATTATTATTATTATTATTATTATTATTAGTAGTAGTAGTAGTAGTAGTAGTAGTAGTAGTAGCAGCAGTTATAATAGCAGTAGTAGTAGTAGTAGCAGTAATAATAATAGCAGTAGTAGTAGTGGTTTTTTAATTGGTTATTTAACGACGGTTTATCAACTACGAGGTTATTTAACCTCATTGAGATTGGTGATAGCGAGATGGTATTTGGCGAGATGAGGCCGAGGATTCGCCGTAGATTACCTGGCATTCACCTTACGGTTGGAGAAAACCTCTGAAAAAACCCAACCAGATAATCAGCTCAAGCGGGGATCGAACCCGTACCCGAACGCAACTTCAGACCGAAAGGTAAGCGCCTTAACCGACTGAGCTACGCCGGTGGCTAGTGGCAGTAATAATAATAATAATAATAATAATAGTAATAATAATAATAATAGTACTAGTAGTGGTGGTAGTAGTAGTAGTACTATTAGTAGTAGTAGTAATAGTAGCAATGATAGTAGTGGTAGTAGTAGCAGTAATAATAGTAGCAGTAGTGGCAGTAGTAATAGTGGTGGTAGTAGTAGTAGTAGCAGTACTAGTAGTAGTAATAGTAGCAGTGATAGTAGTAGTGGTAATGGTGGTAGTACTAGTAGTAGTAGTAGTAGTAGTAGTAGTAGTAGTAGTAGTAGTAGAAGTATTGCATTGTATTGTATTTATTAACATTCCATGGTATTCATACATGCTTACAGCTAGAATATGGAACAAGTAAAAAAACTTAATACCATTATGAAGTCTTAATTTATAGTCACAGTCTAGATGAAATATATACAGACGTGATTTACAATATAGTCTACTAATACAACACAAAGTTTTAGTATCAATTTCATGAAGCGTTATTGAATGTCATAAATTCACCTACAGAATAGAAGGCGTGAGAAATTAGACACTTCTTTAATTTGGCCCTAAATAATCTTATGTTTTGATTTTCATTTTTCATATCGATAGGGAGGTTATTAAAAATTTTTACTGCCATATAACGCACTCCTTTTTGATAGCACGATATGAAAGTCATTTTTTGGACGTGTATTTATGCTATGAACTGTTGAATTAGTTACAAAGTTTTCACGATTACATACGAGGAAGATAATTAATGAAAAGATATACTGACAAGTCATGGGCATTATTTGTAGTTTTTTGAAAATAGTCCTACACGATTCCCTAGATTTGGCACCTACCATTATTCTAATTACTATTTTTTGTAATAGAAATATACTGTTACTATCTGTGGAATTTCCCCAGAATATTATTCCAAAACTCATTACCGATTGGAAGTATGCAAAGTATATTGTTTTTAGGGTATTGATATTTACTATCTTTTGCATAGATCTAATAGCAAAATTTAGTTTGGTGACGGAATGATGTAGAGAGCTAACGGGAGAACCCCGAGAAAAACCCCAACTGCGACCTTGTCCGCCACAAGTGTCACTATGAAAGTTCCAATGAAAAATCCCAGACCCCTCCGGGACTCTAACCCGAGCTGCCTGCATGACAGGCTGAAGGTCTGACGACTCAGCCACCGCAGGAGGTGGTAGTAGTAGTAGTAGTAGTAGTAGTAGTAGTAGTAGTAGTAGTAGTAGTAGTAGTAGTAGTAGTAGTAGGAAAGTGACATCAAAAACTTTTTCCTTGCGTTTTAACTATGTTCTGATTGTACCTATGCAGTGAAAAATATTACCATGGCAACTAAAACTTATCATAAAGCAAAGCCTGTGTTGTGCAGTCAAAAAAACAAGGAAGGTACAATAAAAATGTAAGGAAAAAGTTTCTGATGTCACTGTACTAGTTCATAAGAAAATGAATTATGTAATTGAAATTATCACAGCACAAAGAAATTGGGCCGGTCGTAAGAGAACAAGTATTGGAGCGTTGATAAATACTACCTTTTTTTTTTCGAACACTTGTCTTCTCTTTAAGGCTACATAGGCTACACACAAACACAAGCCTAACACCTTTCATAGTTTGTTTTTGTTGTTTAACGTAGTACCTCAATGAGAGGAGTTGAATCGTTGATAAATTGAGGTTCTTTAAAAAAAAAAAAGGTATTTTGAAATATAGCATAAATACTTTTGTGCGAGATCGTGCGTATTTGCTTGGTTTCCGCACAAAACCAATCCGCGGAAAGTCTAAAATTTCACATTCAGTATTCCCAACCTGACACACATAACAATTTCCCTCTTCTTACCGTTTAAGTGACATTTTGATTTTACTGCTTTAGGCTTTTAACATATATTATTTATTAGAGACGTTCAATATAGTAAAAATTATAAATTGGAAACTTATCACTGCAATTTCATCTAAATTGCACTGTTAATTATTATTTTTAAATATTTGCAAAAATTAAGTAAACTCTAAATCATTACATAACCTTACCATTTGTTTTAAGTTCGCATTTATACATTGGGGGGAAAAAAGACAGACGTATATCACTGCCTGCTGGAGTATAGTAAACACAGAAAACATTTTAAAGCAACAATGTTGAAGATAGATATTTTTGGTTTGCAAATTTGCCGTCATTGAACAGAAACCAAGATGGAGATTTCATTGCAACTAATTAGAAATTCCTCTTTCAGGTATGTAATAAACGATCTTCGCATAAAATAATGTACGATACAAGAGCGGTGTGTTTTCTTTCAATTCTCGGAAATTAAAAAAGCTCAACTACGTTTCGCTTTTTCAAACTTTTCCTCGAACATGAAAACTTCAACATACCGCTCTTGTAACGCATATTACTATTATTCCTATGATTATATTTAGACCTACATTTATAAAAAAATATTTGCACTTTTTTCTTAATACCTTAGATACACATAGATACTTATAACCATCGTTTCAAAAAATAGAGAGAACGCTTTGCGAGATTCTCTAAACGTGTATATCCGTTGAATTTCAAAAACGGAGATTTTTCATCATTACTGTAAATACTGCATACAGCAATGTGGAAATCGTACAAAAAAAGGCAGAGGCCAGAAATGAAACGTATTTGTAAATGTAGCTGGTTAACTTGCGTGTATACGTAGGAGTTTGAAAGGAAGAAACGTTCATTTCGCCATCAATCAAGATCAATAAGAGAAGCATAAAGGCCTGCAAAAAAAAAAAAAAAAAAAAAAAAAAAACCAACCCTCCACACCCTTACATTCATACAGAGCTGTAATCTGCCCCTATAATTGAATTGGCTTCAACCCACATAATGTATTCCACAAAGCGAGACCAGAACTCATTCTGCAGCCAAGTATGAAGATGACAGGTTTCCTATAGATTAAAAGCGACTGTACTACGGGAATCTGAATATCTCAATCAGTCGGCAGGATCAAAGGCCTGCACGCTCTTCCAAAACTTTTCAATTACTTTCCCTTCTATATGTGATAAATAGGTTTTTCCTATCATGCGTCCCGTTCAGGTATCAAGAGCCCTTTTTTCCAGACATGCCCATGCTTTTCTGTGATATTTTCCATCTCCCTGCTTTCTATCCGTGCAGAGAGCTACAAGTTGATTCCAAACGTATTTTATGCGTGTCCTTTAAATACCGTGTGACACAAAAGTCGTTTTGCCAATTGGGGAAAACAATATTACATTATGTTGAAACGAAAAATGTAAGACTATGGCAACGAGAACAAGAACCACTATTAGGACCACAATTTAGTATATACAGTCACGAAGCTTGAGTTGTAAGGGTGATAGGAACAATAGACTGTGCCGGTACTATTTCGCATTGTCTGTAATCAGGCGATATTAGCGATCCTAGTGGTTAGCAACTATCTATGGATGCATATTTTCTACGTATTGAGCTTCGTGATTGTATATTAGTACATTATGCAACGAGCCTATAATGGTAGTAATTAAGACGCAAGTATGTTTGTTTATGAAACGAGCGCAAGCGAGTTTCATAATTTTCATACGAGCGTCTTAATTACCATTATAGGCAAGTTTCATACGACTTTTTATGCTCGACCATATTTCTAACTTGAAATTATTCAAAAGTTATGTTATGTTATGGTTATGTAAGTCAGTAGCGAACTGACCTGAATTGTGAGATGTGCGCAGACGCGAAAGTATTGATTTTTTCCGAAGCCGTATGTCATTGACCTTGATAGAGAATAGGATGGAGATTAGACTTGATATAACCTGGAAATTGATTTAGAATTGAAAAACGAAATGACAAATTGAATTTATTTGAATATTATTTACAATTAACGCTAATTATTATAGCAACAGAACATAACCTTCTGCTACAGTATTGGATTTCCAACCTCCGTGACTCTTCGCTAATTGTCTTTCGATTGCATATCCGAGAATAATCGATACTTGCAGTTTTATAACGGTACAAAGGTGATTTGTCATTGGCTGAACACCTGAACTTTAATGAATAGGTGTACTTTAGTGAGGTGCATTAAAGGGCTACTACCAGGTGTATAATTACTACATTTCGGCATGATCGAGTATAAAATTTATTTATTTATTTAAATCCACCACCAACAGAAGCAGGCTTCCAATTACAGGTGGCTTACACAGATACATACACAAAATACATAATAAGAAAAAAAAAAAAACAAACAACACAAACGAAAGAAAGCAAATGCATAACGGTAATAGATTGTAGAATATAGTATTGCAGTTAATGTAGTGCCAAATGGCAATATAATGATGCAATTTTTTTTAAACTAGTGTAAAAACATTATAATACAATTTTTTATAATTTAAATATCTAAGGAAATACAATTCTTTTTAATATTGTATGAAATTTGTCAACTGTAAAACTGAAATCTAATTGAGATTCACAGTTTAAAGACAGAGAGTTGTAATTATTACACATAACAAACAATGGAGAGTTCTTGAAGACTGTGTTAGGACCATGACAAATAGAGATGAACAAAACTAACTACGGCTCTCGCACGCTGTGTTCCTTGATTTGTCTTTCAGGTCTCGTGCGCTTCGAGTCTCGCTCATCATTCTCGAAATAGCATTTGGTCGGCATGGAAAGATTTCGTAACTTTGAATAACATACATCATTTAAATAAATAACATTGTTAATGTTTAATTGAAACAAAAAGACAAAACAGAACAGTATCTTGGTTATCGAAATGTTCTATTATATGATATTATCTATGGTTATATAAATAGAAAAAAAACAATTCTCAATAAATTTGCATTTTTAAGAAACAAAGAAACATAAAACATAACATTAATATTTTTTTACTTGAGATTGCACACTTGATCTCGAACATAAGAAAAGAAGATTCCTAGTAATTACATAAAGATTGGGACACGGATTATTATACACTGAAAGGTAGAGTTGATGTTTCAAATAGGTTACTTGATTGTTTCGACATGTATAACAGTTGCCAAAGTAGAAAAAAGTTCAGTCAGATATAAACAACTGTGGTGATTGAAGGCTGCTTGACGTTCGGAACTTCGGGAGTGATCAATCTCGACGTCTCGAAACACTCACAAGCAGTCTTTACGTCAACGACGTGATGTATAGAGCATTGTCGTGTGTGTTTTCGGCTTTGCGGACGCTGTTATTCTTGCTTTCTCGAGCGTTATTCATCTCTGATGACAAAGATAACCAGGCTCGCGATACGAATCACAAGAAATACCACGATAGGGACCACGATTACGACGAGAACAATGACAAAGACACCAAGGATCACGTTAAGAACCGTGTCAAAGACAAGGATGACAATAAGAATTATATCAAAGACGAAAAGGATGACGATAATTACATGACAAAAACAATGACCGCGACAAAGACAAAAAGGACTACGATAAGAATTACGACAAGGATCATGATAAGGACCACAAGGATCACGATACAAATACGACATGGATCACAAGAATCACGATAAGAACCACAAGATATGGACCACGACAAGGATTACGGTACGAATCACGATAACAGCCGCAAAAATAATAAAGATAAATACTACGACAAGTATCACGATAATGATCATGATAAGGATCACGATAATGAACATGATATAAACCACAGAAACGACCATGGCAAAGACCATGATAAGGACAACGACAAAGATAAGAGGACCGCGATGAGGAAACGCGACAAAGGTACCACTAAGGATCACAGCACCACAACAAAGGGAACAAGGACCACGATAAGGACTACAACAAAGTTAACGACAATGACGACAAAGGCGACGTGGTTCTTGTCATGGTCTTTATCGTGATCCTTGTAGTATTTTTGTCTTTTTAATGGTTTTTAGTTGGTTATTTAACGATGCTGTATCAACTACGAGGTTATTTAGCGTCGATGAGATTGGTGATAGCGAGATGATATTTGGCGAGATGAGGCCGAGGATTCGCCAAAGATTACCTGGCATTCACCTTATGGTTGGGGAAAACTTCGGGAAAAACCCAACCAGGTAATCAGCCCAAACGGAGATCGAACCCGCGCCCAAGCGCAACTTCAGATCGGCAAGCAAGCGCTTTTTTCATGGTCCTTATTGTTTTTGTCTCAGGGCGAGGAAAAGGAATTGGCTGGGTCACTGGTTCTGAAGGATGCACTGGAAGGAATAGTAAACGGGAGAAGAGTTCGGGGCAGAAGAAGATATCAGGTGATAGACGACATTAAGATATATGGATCATATCCGGAGACTAAGAGGAAGGCAGAAAATATGAAAGACTGAGGATTCTGGGTTTGCAGTGAAAGGGCTGTCCTTGGAAAGAACTCTGTGAATGAATGAATGATTGGCTTTGTCATGGACCTACATATATAATTTCAAAATAAAATTTTGTCCGTTTGGCAAGTAACTTTTGCGTCATACGTTACCTATAAATAAAAGTAACCAATGCGTAACAAATTACACACACTTTGTTGAAATATGAAAAAAATTGCAATTTACGGTTGGTAAATCGCAAATAAAGTGTCATTAATTTTTTAGTAAAAATTAATATATTCCGTATGAAACATTCCCGCTTTTAATCTCAAACATTCAATATGAAAATAATTCATGCAACTGTTAACGAGAAATCGGTGTAAACAAACATACACGTGGCATAACAAAGCTATTTCTCGGTATTAGGAACTATTACAGCGTATATTTTCGATAAAATCTCTGAGCCGATTTTCTCTCAGCATTAATATTATATACCGTACTGGATGTAATGAAATCTCATTTTCGATAGAATAACAAAAAAAAAAATAAATAAATAATAATTTTAAATTCCGCTGTAAATTAGGTATTTTAACACATTACAAAAATTTGTGAGGAATATGGTACCTACTTCTTCATTATGTTTTAAGCGTCTCGAAAGAATTTAGTTAGTTCATTGTGGCTTAGGACTATAATATATTATATTTAATTTAATATATTATATCACTAGCCGTACCCGTGCGCTCCGCTGCACCCGTTAGGAATAAGTATAAAGTAATTACATAATTAAAATAGGACATCTGATCCAGGGAACATTCGTGTTTGATAGAAGGATATATCGTTTATTATGTTACTTAATTTAAATTGTATTAAAAAATTAAAATGCGATCATTTTGATCCAGAGACCACTCATTTGGTCATAAAAATTATTTTTGGAAATACAGGAAGCGAATGTACAGAATAGCCTATCAAGTTTTCTGTGCATAAGAAGCTATTTTAATCTTACCTGTCCTCGATTCACTCAGAAGTTACTGTAATAACATTACAGCATTATGTCCATCTAGAGAAACTACACTTTCCAATGGTGAATTAATAATTAATTATACAAATCGGTTAATTTAGCTTCCGATATTACTTCATACAAACACAGAAACATTCTCTGTAGGCTATGTTTCATAGCCTTCGATTGTTGTTGTCCAAGGCCCCTTATAGATGAAGTCATTTGTTTTTTATTTCATTACACCGCCTTAGATGGCGTTGTTATTGTAATTTTGAAACTCATTTATCTCATTAAATATCAGTCCTATCAAAATTTTGCATAGAATAAATCTTATCGGAAATTATTTTTAAAGAAGCATTTGTTATGTAATATTTTTCGTGAAAATTAATAATAAGGGAGATATTTCGATTTATTTAATTCAAGCCCCCTTATAACCCCCCTTGTAAATAAAATATTTTGAATGCCATATAGCCTAAATTCTAAGTTACAACGAACTTAATTTATATTCCAATTTTCATCGAAATCCGTTCAGCCATTATCGCGTGAAAAGGTAACAAACATCCAGACAGACAGACAAACAAAAATTTCAAAAAAGCGATTTTCGGTTTCAGGGCGATTAATTAAATATGTTAGGACCAATTATTTTTGGAAAATCGGAAATTACCAGAAAAATTTCGGCTACAGATTTATTATTAGTATAGATATATTATCATTCTCACAACTTCAATTGTTCTTCCTCTGACACATGTCGTCAATCGAGATGTACTTCCTGATAATAGATGTACTTATCAGCCAGAACCTCAATCAGGTGTAATTCAGTATATTACTGCATAATTTATTGCTGTTGATGTTTAAAATGAAGGAAAGCATGACTGTATCCATGATAATAAATATCCTTTACAAGTTTTGATAAGATCAACATTAAAGTTTGTAGTAATATACCGAACTAGATAATGACATCTCCATGAACACAACTGTGACATTGATCGTTTTTCCCGCGTACCCTTCAAATCAGTTTTCTGAATGAATATGGAACGTCGCATCTGTGGTTTCAACTGTTTCTGCCCTGTAACCATGGAGACCGAGTGCACGCACGTTAAACGGATAGTAAGGTATTAGCACACTTTTTATGTTGTAGGGGTTACTCCGTTCCCGATGCCAGATTTATGTCCCTCCCCCCGCACTGTGTGACCAATGTATGATTTGTTGTGTCCAGAGGGTTCTGTGGTGCAGTTTACTTTATTTAGAGGCGAATAAGTTAGGGGGATACGAATCGATTTTAAACTGGACGCAGTATGAAACCGCCGCGCTTTTGTCGGAATATTGAAGTTATCTTGAAAACAGCAGTTAAAGGACTAAACTTAATTACAAATACCGGTAACCGCCATTTTAATTATCATTTCAGGCTTCTGACTACTTATCTGTGCTCTAGGGTTACCGTTCTTATCATTAGATACAAAGATTGCGGGATAAAACTTCACCTACTATCAATATAGACTTCTAAAGGGCTTTAAGAGTATATGTAAGTGAACGACCACAAATATTATGAGAAAATGCAGGCTCTAAATTTCTAAAATTTTGTAAAAAAAAATGAACTGACAACTGGACAAAAATGACAAGGTACCACAAAAAGACTTATTATAACTTAAATATCTGGTAAAATTATAAAAATGGTCACTAATAATATTTTTCAATCCAGTATTATCAAAGTATGAAAAAAAAACAAACAAATTCTGCAGTTACATCATTTGGTAACCGTAACATTGTTATGGTCTCTCTGATATTTTTAATGTTTTTCCTGCATGTAATAAACACTTATTTCTGAAAAGCAGACTACTCTCAGACATATAGAGTTGTTTATTTTAATACAATTAATTTTTTATTTGTCATATATAAAATATATTAAAATTTACATAATGTTTTGTGACCTAATTTTTCTATTTTCAAAGAAATGGGCATTATTGTAGTCTATGTTTTGCATAAAAGCATGTTAAATCAGTGTAGAATATTTCAGAATTCTATCTCTAATGGTTGAGTTATGAAATAATATGTGTGAAAATTGTAAAATTTTGGAAAATTTAATTTAATGTAAAAAGTGAATTCTAAAAAATATTATTGGTAATCTTTTTTATACTTTATCAGATATTTAAGTTCTGTAAGTCTTGTTGTGGTACCTTGTAATTTTTTTACAATTACTGTGAGTTCATTTCCTTATAAAATTTTAGAAATTTAGACCCTGCATTTTCTGATAATATTTGTGGTCGTTCACGTACATATACCATTACTGTACTCAGAATTTGAGTTCGAAATTTAAGAAAAATGAACGCGGTATTTATGAAGACAAAAACAGAAGCCTTAAATTAACAGCAAAGACAACATTACTAGCATCATTATTCCCAACAATAATAATAATAATAATAATAATAATAATAATAATAATAATAATAATAATAATAATTATTATTATTATTATTATTATTATTATTATTATTATTAGAGCCCGGATGTTAGGTAAAATGCCTTTTTTAAACTGACAAGGAAACGTTCTGATGGGGGCAGATAAAAAAGTTAAATTTTTTTCTTCCACCATGTTAATGATCTCCAAAGAAGTGCTTATACAAATTTTGGCCAGTCGACCGCAATTACGAGGCCGTCTAGAAAGTGATTTTTCCTGGGGCCGTTTATAGAAACACGCACAATTGAATAGAAATATTTATAGAAAGAAATACAGAAATTGTTGCGCTATTTGTCAACATATCCCCCACTAGAATTAAGACATTTGTCATACCATGGGATTAATTTTTGTCATAGAAGTCAGCCGCCTCAGATCGGAACAAGAGTTTGACTGCGTCTGCACCTCTCTCTGTCGATCCCATGATATGAGAAATGTGTCAATACCGATGGGAAATATGTTGAAAAATAGCTCAACAATTGCTGTGTTTATTCCAATAAATTTGTCCAATGAAATTGTGTTTTTTTCCGTCAACGTCTCCTGCCTAACTTGTTTTTATGGCCCTCGTAATTGCGGTCGAGTGGCCAAAATTTGTATAAGCACTTCTTTTGACATTATTAATATGGTGGGAGAAAAATATTTAACTTTTTTATCTTCCCCCATCAGAATGTTTGCTTGTGAGTGTATGTATGAAAAAACTATTTGAGGAAACACGTTTCCACACATTTGGGGACGATAGGCCCAATTTTCATTTTGCCTTTTTTTGCCTATTTTACCTCCCGTTGCCTATTTTAAGCTTAAATGCCTTTTTTAGCCTTCTTACGTCGTTACTGTACATTTTCTACATTTTTAATGCATTTAAAATAAACCGCAAATAAATTATATCAAAAAACAAAAAAGAACGTTGTTAAATTAAAAATATATATTCACCTCACACAAATATTTGCTGAGAATCTTATTCTCCAATAATACGTATGTTTCCAAGAAGTCGTAAACTTTTCTCCCCTACCAATTTCATCTTTTATGACACTTAACAAAGATGTTTGAACAGTATAACCCTCAGTGCTCAGGTCACTTCGGGGTTTACCAGCGAAAGGAAGGGGCTAAGGGAAGTATTAAAAGCAAGTCTCGAGGTCCCGTTACTGTTGTCGCTTGCACGCACAAGTCACGCGTACTTTGAAGTCTCTAATCCCCTCTCACACCCCTCTTTTTGAGACAATACACAGTCGGTTTTTCCTGATCTTTGAAAGGAAGTAGAGATAGTCCTTCTGAAATAATTTGTTTTGGGTGCTATTCATAGTCACTTCGCTAGCCTGCGCTACGAGCGTGCTAAACTAGCCCCGGCAATCGACTGGTTACTTGTACAGGATTCATATCATACCATATCGCTAACACTGGTTTATGAATACGAAAAACGTTCGCTGATCATCCACCGGAAGCGCGCGCTAAGAATGTCTATGAATATGGCACTTTAAGTTTGCTCCAATCTCTTCAGTAGAAGTAGAAAGATTTTTTCCACCATGAAAAACGTTCTCTCTGACAGGCGGCTCACTACGACAGTTGACAACTTAAAAAAGAATCTTGTTGTGACATGTAACCAAGGAAAGTGAGTACAGTATGGGATAGTTTATTAAGTATTTGTCTAGTTTCGTCTGTTTCCATGAATAATAAATGCCTACTTCACTGCCTATTTTTATAATTTTAGTGCCTCTATGCCTGCCTATTTTAACCAAAATAAATGCCTAAATATCTGGGCTATAATAATAATAATAATAATAATAATAATAATAATAATAATAATAATTATAATAATAATAATAATATGATAATATTTTTTTCTTATACATACTGGAAGTGAAATAGCCTTGCAGATTTCCAGAGCGAATAGCTCATGTTATATATAACAAAAATCTATAATATCATAGTGGTGGAAAGTTCATAGATTTTTCAGAGAAAGAAAATAGTAATATGCGTTACAAGAGCGGTATGTTGAAGTTTTCATGTTCGATGAAAAGTTTGAAAAAGCGAAACGTAGTTGAGCGTTTTTAATTTCCGAGAATTGGAAGAAAACATACCGCTCGTGTATCGTACATTATTTTGTGCGAAGATCGTTTATTACATACCTGAAAGAGGAATTTCTAATTAGTTGCAATGAAATCTCCATCTTGGTTTCTGTTCAATGACGGCAAATTTGCAAAACAAAAATATCTATCTTCAACATTGTTGCTTTAAAATGTTTTCTGTGTTTACTATACTCCAGCAGGCCGTGATATACGTCTGTCTTCTTTTTCCCCCAGTCTATGGAATCTTGTTGATTTTTTCACGGCTTCCTTAATGTTACTTGCATCACGAATGCAGTAACTTTAGTGGAGTTGTAGAGTTTACTTAATTTTTTCAAATATTTAAAAACAATAATTAACAGTGCAATTTAGGTGAAATTGCAGTGGTAAGTTCCAATTTATAATTATTATTATAGGCTATTGAACGTCTCTAAATATAATATGTTAAAAGCCTAAAGCAGTAAAATCAATACGTCACTTAAGCGGTAAGAAGAGGGAGATTGTTATGTGTGTTAGGTTGGGAATACTGAATGTGTAATTTTAGACTTTCCGCGGATTGGTTTTGTGCGGAAACCAAGCAAATACGCACGATATCGCACAAAGGTTCCTCCCCGCAAATGTTTAACAATCTCTTATTCGGTAACTATTGCGAGTAGGATCATGATTTTTGTCCATATCGATAGGAAAACTAATAAAAAAGCAGTCATCCCTCTAGCGTATTTGAATACTGTGAACGGTTTTCGTGTAAATTTAATTTTAAAACCTTTAAATTCAAGCCACTGCACGATGCGAGTTGGTTGTAACACAGCGCCAGAGAACAGCTCATCCAGCGAGACACACCGAGTTCGTTGACTTCTTACATCTGTATCACGAGAAAAGTGTTTCCGCGGTGATGTTTTCGGACTGCTGAAACTTCAAACTTAAATTCTAATTAACAGTGCATTTAATCTCAAAACGTAATTTAAATTTTATACAGATGTTTTTATTTGAAATAGAACGTATGGGGGAAAAACCTTTTTGGAAAACCAATTATCATTATTTATTATATTGTAATCGCCAAGGTTTGATTGTGGGTCTCCAGCATTGAGAACCAAACTCCAGACGCTGAATTGACTAACAAAGTAAAAAAATCGGAATTCTAGCGCATACTTTAATGTTTGTTCGCATTGTGGTGTTCTGAATTAGGAAATATTATGACTTGCTGAGTCAGCCATTGTTGTCAGGCATCCACCCACGACCAACGGTAATCATATAATCACGACGGATAATGTAATTGCTAAATTATATCCATCGCATCAATTTTCAAACAAGTGCATTACTGACAACCCGGCACGGAGCTCGGAATTTCGTTCACAAACTCAATTAAAGCTTTTTTCATAAACCTATTACTCTGGCCTAATAACAGGAGGCTTGTATACCCAAATCACCATATGTGCAAAAATCCTGTTTTTATATTCTTCATAAAACCCTCTTTTTCCCAGTATTTTAATTGCACTTAACAAAATATCCGATAATGAATTGAAGCTATATAAAAATCTATTTTTGGATATTTTAAAATGTGTTATACAAGTTTTCTATATATTTCGATATTAGAACTCTGCATTCTCTTGAAAACAGTCGAACGACCTCGCCGATCAGTCCTCGGTTGTGAAGAAGGCAGCCGGGAAACAAAATGAATCAACAGGGAACCAAAAATATGCAGAGTCTTTTAACATGTATTTTTTAATACTATGTTCCTGGTATCCTGTTCAGATTAAATCACAGGAGAATGTTCCCTCGCTAAAAAATCTGAACCTCAAAATTTTGTGAAAATTTCAAAATATGATGCTCTTCAGGCACCTCTAAATATTAATCTAGAGAAAATACATTTCCATTGTTCCTTATGATATCACCCCACAACTTTTCCCTGGTATTATAATTTGATTCCATAAACTTCATATTTTCACTTCACCCTACTGCAGGCATGTCAGAAATCAGACTCTGAATGTGCAGTTATGTGCGCGGATCGCCGGTCTGTGCGGACTGCATCATTCAAGGGTTGCTCTTACCCAGGGGTGGGCACATTACGTGATTCTGAGAAATGAGCGCTGTATGCTTTAAAGAGCGGTTATTCCGAGCGCTCTGACGTATGCATACTGTACGTCATTCAATGTCGGTGCAGTGGTGACTCTGCAGTATGATGGCGAATTTTGAAGATGGAGCTTCCGCTCTTTCACTAAAGCGGCCCGCTACTCCCAATACGTTTAATGTGTCTTGGGAGGAAGAGTTCTTTTTGGTAGAGAGCAGTGGATTAGCAAAGTGTTTAATTTGTCATAAAACACTCCAACTGATTAAGGAGTTCAATATCCAACGGCATTATTCTTTACAACATGCTACTGAATATAACAAATATGTTGGTAATGAACGCCATAAATTAATACAACTTAAAAACAATTTTCTCAGGTACATTATATTAAAGTATCTATTTGATATGTATACTGCATTATAGATTATTATATATTTAGTAATACGGTATATATAATTTTAAATTATACAAGTATTATGTTATATCATAATATAGTATATTACAGTTTGATATATAATATCATATATCATATTATATTATATTATATTATATTATATTATATTATATTATATTATATTATATTATATTATATTAATACCCTACCATTATGTCTGACTGTAATCCTTTATATCAGCCGCGGCGACAATGCGACTCACGAGCACATTGTGGCTCGCAGTGCTTTTCTCTCGCTTCCTACCTACAACCCCCACCCTCTTACTCACTGGAGTCAAACTCCGTTCTATTTGTATTTGTCTCGGACCTGCGAGTGGCGTATCGTCGCAATATCTCTCTCGAAACCATGTACCTCTATAAAAAACGAAAGTTTCAAGTAGGATGGGAGGATGCATTCTTTTGGTTACAATATGATGAAAATATTAAATGTATGATTTGTTTACAAATATTACTAGGAAAACGGTTGTATAACATAAAACGGCATTATAAGTTACTACATGTTCCTGATGAAACATTAAAAGGTTAAGTGTTATTATTATTATTATTATTATTATTATTAGTATTATTATTATTATTATTATCATCATTATCATTATTATCTCTGTACGTCGATTCTTTTACAGCAGATGTACGAATAATGCGGTTAGATTTTCAATTTAAACTCACAGATTTACAATGTGACGTTAAATGAAAGCTATATGTAAGGACTTGACAGATATTGAACTTTTCAAATCTTTGGAAAAAAAATTAATATTTGAAGCTTCGTTCTTTCGCTTGCTCTGTTGAAGCCATGTTCGCTGTAACTTACGTATGTGAAAAATTATTTTCAACAATGAAAATAGTAAAAATAAAATTTAGATCACGACTGACAGACAAATACCTTCGTGATCAACTAAGATTGGCAGTAAGTGACATAATTCCTGATTTTGAAACTTTGTCGCAGAGACATTCTGAAGGCAGTTAATTTTAGGTTGTAATAATGTGTCCTATGTTTTCTTGTTCATTTCTTTCTCCGTTACACGTCCTAAACATTAACTTCCCCTTCGGTTGTCCGCCTCCCTCCATAGGTGCTATGCACGTTGCAGCTTACACAGTGGCTCGGCGCACGATCACATTTTCGCCACGGCAGCTTTATATTATTATTAGCCTACCATTATGTAATTATTAAACCAGTGTGCATATGGGTTATGTAATGTGTGTGTGCATAGAGCGAAGTTTATTTCATTAAATTAAAAGAGTGTTATATTTTATTTTATTTGGTTATTTAACGACGCTGTATCAACTACTAGGTTATTTAGCGTCGATGAGATTGGTGATAGCGAGATGGTATTTGGCGAGATGAGGCCGAGGATTCGCCATAGATTACCTTGCATTCACATTACGGTTGGGGAAAACCTCGGAAAAAACCCAACCAGGTAATCAGCCCAAGCGGGGATCGAACCCGCGCCCGCACGCAACTTCAGACCGGCAGACAAGCGCCTTAACCGACTGAGCCACGCCGGTGGCTAAGAGTGTTATAAAGTCTGTACTGTACAATAGATTGATGTAATATCCTTATAAACTATTATGTACTGACAGACTGAATGAATAGAACAACCTTGTTATATTAATGCAGGGAAGGTAGCTGTAATGCGAGTCCACCACCGCGTGAGCGTTCTGCTCTGGCTTGGAATTGAAGTGCTTTGCGGAGCGAGAGCAGCTCTGGCCGACTAGACTGTGCCGCTCTCATGCCCGGCCCTGCTCTTACCAGTTCCTAGCTGGAGGGGTGTACAATAATCTATTCTGCGCTTCTAGGGTTGGATTAAATAGGCATTTGGCCATTATAAATACACTTAGCAGAAGGAAAAAACACGGTTATTATCAGTGTCTATATTTGACAATTGCAATACAAAAAACTCAGTTATACTTGACAAAGTAGTGGTTTGTAAAGCATAATTTATTAAAATGATTTTTATATAGTATTTGAAGAAAAAGAATATTGAAGTAATTTCGAAACGACAAAAAACGAACACAGTGTTTCATTTTACGTAGTAGGTACTAATTATTTTAAATAATAGACCTTATTCTTTCATTGTTCGTCAAGCATTATTATTTATTGGGACCATTGGTACACAAATGTTAAAGAAAAAAACTCCCAATTAATTACATGCAATAGGACATTGTGAAGTTTTTACACTGAAATAATTTCCTTGCTGTATGTCAATATAAATTAACATTAATATTGATAAAATACGTTATAAATTTTATTTAGAAAACGTTGAGAGCAAGTATCGACAAGTTCCAAGCGTTACTGAAAGAAATTAAAAGTGTAGATCACAAGCTGTGAAGCGACGATATTCTATTTATGTCAGGTTTAAAGATTTATTAATGTATGTTAGCATAATATAGTGACGTAAGACAGAAAATTTGCCATTATATATTTTTCCAGAAAATTTTTCCGCCTTGCAAATAGTTGCTTTTTCTCTCCTTACAACCTCAAGAGCCTTAATGTATTCCTCACAATATTCTCATCACTTACCAGCTTATGAAATGAAAGTCGTAAGTCGTCTAATCTTTGATGGCTGTTAGTACAGACTCTAAAACAACGCCAATGTCAAGTTCGTTTTGCCGTGAGAGCTCTGATTAACTTTACTAATCTGATCTAAACTGTCACAACAGTATTACCTCGATGTGGGCTGATCGAAACCTTTCATTTTAAAATAATTATTGTTGGCTGAGGAAAACATTATAACAATTATGTTATATGATTCATAATTTCCTTTCTTCGTTATCTGTGAACCCCTCACTTTATTTATCATAACCAAAGCCCGGGACTTCAGCAGGTAAACAATGCTTACAGGTTAAGTATGAAAGGAGGTTTATTGATCCCTGACGCTCTTTACACACAGTGAGCATACGATACGTACACGGGTGTTCCAATACAGACAAAAATAACTTATCACCCAAACTGTAGCGTAATAATAAAATGATTGCGTTACATTCGACAAAGTGAACTGCAAAATAGTACAGAAATATAATAGTAACTGCAAAAACAAATCTTACACATTCATATGTTAGGAATTACAGTAGTTATTCCTCATACTATTTTGTTTACAAACACGAATCATATGATTTGTTGCAATGAACCACAACATAAATTCTTAAATTATCAAATGAAAAGCTTCTTCTATTTTCTGACAACCAATTTTTTAACTGAGAATAGGTTCTTTCAACATCACATGATGTGGTGATGGCAAACTTAAACCATGCACCACTCACTATCACAATCACTGTCAATACTGTTTAAAGCTTTGTGTATTCGATTTGTTGTTTTATTTCGAATTTCACAAAGTTTGGAAAATCCAACGTTTTTTCTTGAGAATGTTTTTAAACTTTTGTTGCACCAACACACTTTTTTCATCTTCATTTTGAGGGATTATCTACTACAAACAATCAAAGTAACATGACATTAAATATTCTTTACGTAGAGTTGTTTCAGACGGGGCAATTCTGCCCGTATACTTCTCTTTAAAATTCTTGAAGTGGGGGTTTTCCAACTTGTTAAAAGGAATGTTGGAGCTCACCATCATTTCACACAAATCCCGGAAAAAAATCATTGTGTCTATCAGAATTTGAAACAGAAGGCGCGCTTGTAAGTGAGCTTCATGTCTCTGAGTTTTGATGTGCTGTTCTATGTAATTGGGGCTCTCGCCCTTTATTACAGTGTGGCACGCTTTACATGTGATATTAATGCTATCTGTACAAAAGCACTTACTTTCGTATACTTCCACAAGTTTCTTTAATTTATCCTCTTTTTTTTTCAGTGAAACTTCCGGCATAGTAATTGAGCATGTAGATTTGTACTCGCATGTACTCTTGGAATGCTAGCTATCAACTATCAGACAACCGATCACTAGTATGAAGTCGAATGGGCAGTCTTTCGGGACTAGGCGAAGGAAGTTTCTTTACAAACACAGCCAGCAATATATACTTTGTGTATCATTAACCTGTTTTTAAACTGCTGAAGTCCCTAGGCTTGATCATAACTCATTCACAAACAGCCAAATCAGTACCCGTACTGAAACAAAAGCTGATTTGCTGTTGTAGGTCTGTATAGCCCTGTCGCGTTCCCCTCCAAGGCGATTCACTCCCCCAGGTAGGGGAATAGGAAGTGCACATCGCACAGAGACTATGCGCAATGTGCGCGACTGCACAATGTGCAGGGTTTTGACATGCCTGCCCTATTGTGCAATCAGAGAGTAACAAGAGTAGAGCTCGAATGACTACAAGGGTGTCAATGTGGTTTGGTTTGTTTTTCTAGGTTTTCGTCGACTATAAAGCAACGCTCAGCTAATTTTGTGTTCAATCTTCACACTCATCACATTATCATTAATTAAATGGGACGCTAGAAAAAGTCGTAGTTGGTACAGCGTCGTTAAATAATCGATGAGAAAGGGTCTGTCTTTTATTAACTAGAACCCCTTCACACATTTCCAGTAATTTATATTTCATTACGATGTTCTGTGAATCCTGATTTAATTGGAGTCCTTGCAACTTTGATACAGACTTGTTTGTCTCGTTTCTCAGATATTTATTAGTATTTAAAAAGGTTAGAGTCGTTCTATTACTCCAACAGTAATTTTAAACTCTGGAACAGCAATATAACCACTGCGTTATTAAGGGCCTTTAAAAGCAAATGACTCGGAACGCTTTCCTCTAAATCCATACATCGTTACAATTCGCGGAATTACTAGTTGAAATATTGCCCACACTGTTCTCCTATGGCATCTAGAATTATTATGCAGTCACGTGCCTTCTACAGCAATATAAAGCAAACAATTAATCAAAAGAGTTACATTGAGACAAGTAAAAAAAAAAAAGAATAGTTAATTTTTACAAGCTGAAATTAAAAGTAATTAAGGATTCTGATATTTAATTTTGTCCAATGGATAAGATAAGATATACTCAGACACAGAATGTATAGTACAGAAACCATAACCCTTGACACCAGATATTAGTTTCCATGGAGACAATGGTTTCAGAACTAGTCCCGGCCGTGTTCGATGGTCTGGAAAGTTAAGGCTCGAAAATGTTCCAACTATTTTTAATCCTCTTTTTCTACTTTCTCTTTTTATCCCCCTATCGTTCGGAGCGGGAAGAAAGATTTAATTCATTTTGACAGCCGCAAAGCATAGAATCAAGTCAATGAAATAATGTTCGTGCAGAAAACATTTAACTATTTCTATTATTTTATTTTGCACACTTCTTTTACTTTATATCTTATAAAGCTCAACACTCTGTCTCAAAATTATTTCCATATTAATGTACTTCTCTTTTTTCTTTGTGTTTCTAAGCAACGAATGAATTTTATAATCCATTTCGGTAGTATTTCGAATCACATTTGAAAAAGCATGCAAATCCACGTAGGCCCTACATAATCTATAATTTGTAATAGATAATGGGAAAAGACAAATTTAATATTCAAGCACAAACAATTACATTTATTTAAAAGGAGAAAGCATGCAAACTCAACATTTGATAAAATATGCGACTTGAAAGTGGGGGGACGGTTATTACTAGAATGAAATTGAACTGGTTCTAGGGACTCAATGATATACTTAGCAGTAGCTATACTATACTATGCTACTACTGCAACTACCATATTATGATTACTATTATCATTATTTCCAAATAACTGATTACCTATATCAGACCTGCAAAACCCGTAAGTAGGGGAAATATAAAGTCAGCCTCACTCCACTTCTATTAGGGATGATTGACTTTACTTAGAGTTGTTGACATTCTTTGCATGTGGGAAGGTCTATCAGTGGCGGCACTGTAATTTTTAAAAGAGATTCTAATAAAGACATTGTATTCATAATGCGTTATGTCGTGTCAAGGTTTACGATTATACTAGGTTTTCTGTCGATAGCTTCTTTTAGACTTCTATGCACATAGCCTGCTTTAGATTTTCCAAAACTTTGCTCTTATCATCACCTTTGGAAACATAAATTTGTAGCATTTAAGTAATGACCCTTAAAATTTAATATAAATTTAACTATTTATTTCAATACAAAATGAACACAATTAGTGAAGTCCTTAATTTAACAGTATATAAAAAAATAATCAATATATAAGCGATAGGTTTGGAAGTACAGACCGATTATTTAGTTCTGACAGCCCAGCGACGCGAAAGAGAGGAAGTAATAGGAGAAGTAGAGAGAGTTCCGAAGTAGAGATAGGGCGAGGGGTCGGTAAAGGCAAGCGAGTGAATGACCCAATCACCCCTTGGCGTAACTAAATGGACTCGCCTGTCCCACGGGCACATCTCTGGCGACTGTCAGGACTAAATAATCGTACTGTAAATCCCGAAAAGATAAAGTATATGATGATTTATAGCGACCAGAATATTGTACGAAACGGAAATAAAGAAATTGTAAATTTATCCTTTGAAGACGTGGAAAAATTCAAATATTTTGGAGCAACAGTAACAAATAAAAACAATATTCGAGAGGAAATTAAACGCAGAATAAATATGGGAAATGCCTGTTATTATTCGGATGAGAAGCTTCTATTATCCAGTCTGCTCTCAAAAAACCTGAAAGTTAGAATTTGTAGAATAGTTATATTACCTGTTGTTCTGTATGGTTGTGAAACTTGGACTCTCACTTTGAGAGAAGAACATAGGTTAAGGGTGTCTGAAAATAAGGTGCTTAGGAAAATATTTTGGGTTAGAGGGGTTAAGTTACACGTGAATAGAAAAAGTTACACAACGCAATACTCCACGCATTTTAGTCTTCATCTGACATAATAATTAGAAACATTAAATCCAGACGTTTGAGATGGGCAGGGCATGTAGCACGTATGGGTGAATCCAGAAATGCATATAGAATGTTAGTTGGGAGGCCGGAAGGAAAAAGAGCTTTGGGGACGAAATGTAGATGGCAGGATAATATATAAATGGATTTAAAAGAGTTGGGATATGATGGTAGAGACTGGATTACTCTGCTCAGGATGGGAACTGGTGGCGGCTTATGTGAGGGCGGCAATAGATGGCAAGCAGAAGCTGACCCAGCCGTAGTAAACTCGCCGTGTGCAATGTTAGAATTATGAATAAATGCTGTGTTTTGAACATGTCGCAAATGGTCGTGCCATTGATGTCGAACTCTATTCTACATACATAATTTGATCGAATAAACCCACATGAAGTTTCGAAGCGTCGCTAATTAGCGTTAATAAAACATTACACTTGTTGACCTAGACAATGCTCCAGCATACCCGGTTACACTGACCCAGAAAAAATCCATTAATTAAATGGGAATGAACTACAGGCTCATGCAGTATACAGTTCAGGTATGCCATCCAAATACGCATTTATTTCAATCAACGGAAAATATTTCTATAATTACGATTCCTTAATATATTTTAGGGAGTGAGGAACTTCTATCAAGAGTCTTTCATTAGTAAATGTATTGTTCTATGCCATTTAGCGACGCCGTATCAAATATGCGATTATCTACTGGGTGTTCAGTTCAAAGTTTGTCATGGCTCGCTGTATGACTTCATGTGGCTAGTCGATGAGCCTAGAGAATTCAATCTTCCTACACTTCCGCAGAGGTGTATTACCTGTGTGTCAGACAAGTTGCCTAGAAAGTATGGCATTCATTCTGTAAAGTACTTACCGATACGTACAGTAACGCAGGTAGTGGCAGGAATGTGAACTGTTTCGAAACATGTACTGTAGTGAGTTTTTTCCTTACTGTCGAGATATGGGGAGAGGGTTAAGACGATTACTTACGTATTTGTTGACATTAATTTCGACTGTCAACATGGACACGGAGCATTTGATTTGTGTTGTGGAATGTTGCTGTACGCAACCGATGATAACAAATACCCTCCGTACGACTTGGCCGCGCAAAACACAATTCGAAAGAGGTTATGGTATCACACAGACCATACGGACCGCCATCTGTTGCTACGACATTGAAGTTATACCGTACACGTTCTCAAGTTCAGATTGAACGCCTTGATTAATAGGCAACTTCTCTGACATAAAAGCTGAAACTCGCTTCAAATCGCTGACTCATCAACAGTGACGTCATGACACACTTTGAAATGAACACCCAGTATAGTCGATATGAATAAGTGTAGCAACATAGTTTTGCAGAGATCAGCCCCTGGATTTTCTATTGGATTACTTATCATTCGCATTACAATTGGAGAAATTCTCGAAAACAACCAATCAATTAATCGGTCCACGCAGGATTTCAATCGAAACTCCGCATCAGAAGTCAAATTTAAGCCGATTGCCTCTTTTGGTTTCAAGATAGATTCGTATAACCGACAAGTCGCTGCGCCTCCAAAATCCGCTATGTGTTTTTAAAATGATTCTGCAGGAGACAAAAAAAAAACATTTTCACCTTTAATGTTCTTGATTTTCAAAGGTGCTTTCAGTATAATTACATCACTTTTCTAGTAATTATTGAAATTATACCGAAAGTTAGATATATTTTTGTGATGAAAATTTCAGGCTTTTCTGTGTAGAATTTTCATAAAAGTATATTATTTTTTTTAAATTGAAAAAATCGAGCTAGATCCATAGTTCTGCTAGTGAACGTAGATGCGTGTATTGCAAATATGTAAGAAAAATTTTAGCCATGTACATTAACCAGTTTCCGAGAGAAAGGTGCATAAATTTAACGATTTTACTTTTTTCTTCTTTCGTTTGAATACAATTTTTTAAAACTCAATTACAGTAGTTAATATAACAAACTAACCACCAATATCACCCTAAAAACATGTAGAGTAACATTTAAAAATTTGAAAATAATACCTTTAATACTTTCGGAGAAATAACCACTTAAAATAATTTTAAACTAAAATTCATGAATTCTTATTTTAAATTTTGGGTTGAGGATATCTAACTGAAAGTCTTTGGACTGGTATTTATTTATTATTTTATACCCTGTTACCTTTTCTTCCTTGTAATTATAACTAAGAATTCCATCTCTATATGTAAAATTTTGTGAGCAAAGAGTACCTTGATATATTTACCATAATGAAATAGCGTACTTACTAAAATTAATGAGGGATAATTAAAATATGAAATATTTCACCAGAAAAAATGCTGAACCATAATAACGACTAAAAGCATTTAAATCATATCTCTCTGAAAGTCCCTAGCAGCGGAAAATGTCCCAAACAGAAGTCGCAGCGAATGACAATGCATTTTTGATAATTACATTAATTACCGGTACGTACCCTGTTAGGTATACTTTAGAGAGCCGGAAATCCACATTTTTTCTGCCTATCCCTCGAAGAGCTAATCGCATCCTACATGAAAATGTTAATTAAAAATACAATTTAATAGCATGTGAATTTTAATGCTAATCCGACGAAAACCAAAGCTGCACACAGCTACGTTCGTGCATTCTAGCATTATTTTACAACGATTCCAGCGACAAAATTCCCCTAACATTTCGGAATAGAGACATGGGAGCATTATTTTCAACTAGCGGAGATGTAGAATACTGACATACATACATACAATAACTTGCACATATTATATATATATATATATATATATATATATATATATCTGTCCTTATACTGCTTGTTTGAGGCTTGAAAGTAATGTAATTTTCCCTAAGATAGGTTACTAGCCTTATCGTTAGGTAGTCCAGTAGTGGGGCTATATCACAATAACCAATGCCTCGAACAAGTGCAAAATTCCAATTATCTGGGTTGTGAAATATCTTATCAAAATGAAAAAGATGTGAACAAGAAAATTACCAAATTTACACAAATTCTAGGAATAATAAACAATGCATTAAAAGCTAAATTAGTACAAAAATCTACAAGAATAACAATATATAATACATTAGCATTACCCACCCTTTTATACGGAAGCGAGATTTGGTCATTAAAGAAAAAAGACATGAACAGAATCAAAGCAACGGAAATGAAATTTTTGAGGAGGACAGCAGGATATACTCTTTTAGACCGAAAAAGGAATGAAGAAATTTTAGAACAATTAGAAGTAGAGTCAGTAGAAGAAAAAATCAGCAGATACAAATTCAATTGGCTAGATCATGTAAGAAGAATGGAAAATTCAAGAATCCCAAAAATTATGATGCAATATAAACCTAGAGGACATCGTCGACCAGGAAGACCTTTTAGAAGACTGCTAGATGGGGCCGAAACAGGTCTACAGAGGCCTAATTCGTGAAGGATGATGATGATGATGATGATGATGATATATATATATGCATAGGGCGTAGTTCAATAAATAAATAAATCAACGCAATTTAATATGTGTAGGGGAGAGGTGGGTAGTATCGGACATCGGATAATATCGGACAGTGAGTTTTTTTCATCTACCACACGATGATAGTACGTGATTGACATGGTTACCTTTCTGTGATGTCGCATACAGAAACGTAACCATGTCTACCATATGGTGGTAGATGAAAGAAACGCACTGTCCGATATTACCCGATGTCCGATACTACCCAACTCTCCCCTACTGCAACTTCTATCAGATTCTTTCTTTGTGGCTAAGTGGAAGAGAAGGCCTGATGGTCTTAACTTCGCAAGAATAAATAAATAGTATTATTATTATTATTATTATTATTATTATTATTATTATTATTATTATTAATTTAGTAACAGAGAAAACAAAGATCATGACTAAAAACTCCAAAATACCAATCACAATAGAAAACAGAGAACTAGACTACGTGGCTCAATACATCTACCTCGGCCAACTAAAGGTACGGTCACACGTCGCTACTTTTGCTGCGCAACTTTTGTACTGCAGCTGCAAGCTGCTTTTCGTGCTGCGCAACCCGAGTGCAGAAAAGTTGCAACTGGAGGTTGCGAATCTGTTCACACACAGGGCGCTACTTTTGCAGCCGCAGTCTAGCTGCAGCTTTTCATCTCCGTGTTGACTTTTCAATATACATTTTGTGGTTATGTTCGCATTAATGGGAAACTTTGGAAAACATACGTAGGAAAACTAGAATAACATCATTGTATAGAGCACATCTAGGTCAGAAAACATGGGCAGACATAACGGCTCGGTTAGAAAAGCCAACGTACTATGGTAGGAACGATCATGATTTTAAAATCGAATGTAGGAAACAGAAAACGGATGTAGGTAAATTCTCATTTTTAAACAGAACTATAAATGATTGGAATGACCTACCTACAGCGGTCTTTGAGGGCTGTCCATCCTTAAGGAGATTCAAGAATAACTTAAAAAGTTGTGTATAAAGTGCAAATTAAAATTAAGGTGACATTTAACATTTAAAATTTTTAAGGTGACATGTATTTATTTAGCCTGACGAGTTACTTCCTTGGTTAGAATTGTAAATTATTTAAAAATAGCGTGTAAGAGGGCCTTAGACTACAAATGTTCAGCTTAAATGTAGTTCTGTTTATAAGTATGCATAAGGGTGTAATTATTTGACTTATTTGAACTGTTGTATCATTGAAGCGAGGTGAGTCAGTGAAGTTATGGTTTTTCAGTGCAGTGAATAGTTCCGATCAGTGATAATTTATAGCGTCAATGAAATGTATTCTATAGTGTCAGTGAAATGTGTGCTAAAGTGTCAGTGAAATGCGTCATAGTGCCACTACAGTGAGTGAGATGAGAGTAAAGTGACAGACTATTGAAACTTATGTAGGGCCTATACATATTGTGAATTTTATTAGTAACAACAATGTAATTTATTCGTCACAACAATAATTCCTTTCTACAATTCACCTTAAACGCTCTCGTCAACAATAGAATTTTCACTCAACACAGTATTCGTTATAGCACTCCACTGACGGCAATGACAATTTACTTGGCCTATTACGAACAACAATGAACTGTTAATCTTAACTAATATTTACAAACACTATTTACAAATCAGAACTATCAGTTCTCAGTTCACAGTTCTTCTAGCTCAGTCACTCGAGTTCACTGTACTCGAACTCAGGTCCCTCCAACTGCGGTCCACTGCACTCGAACTCAGGCCTTCGGATGCTGATACAATTGCGGACGCACACTCGAGTCGAACTCCGGTACACAAGACTGGCTTGCTTGCTCTGGCTTTCTCACTGACTGGCTGACTAATCAACTGAAAACTACTCGAGTTCGCTGGCGTTTCTTCTTTTATAGCGAAATCATAGTTGCGAGAAATTTCTACAGCTGTGCAGAGAATTATCTGGATATCTCCACTTCGACGGACTTCTCGAAGAGTCGGGAAGGTCCGTTCCCCCTTCCCTCCGTAAGCAGCTGCGCGCGCGATCTCCCCTCGTCGCGTGGGCCCTTTCCCCTTTCTTCGCCGCGCGCCGTTCCTTAGTGCTCCGTGAAGCCCGCGCGATCTGCTTTGTTGCGGGACGCTGGTCGTGAGTTCGAATCTCACGTCGCTGTCACAATATGTAGGTTGTATTGTAAAATTAGGTATTTTATGTTTTATTATTGTAATTATTGTGTTAAATTGTATTGTGTATTCTTTTTGTATTGTGTATATAATTGTATCGTGTATTGTTTATGATTTTATTGTGTATTGTTCATCATTTTATTGTGTATTGTTTATATTGTGTATACCACTGCCACCGGGTGCTTGCCCACTTGCAGTGTAAATAAATTCATACATTAGAGTTTCCGATTATGAAACTCATGCGATAGTTTACTTATCTATTATTTGCTTTACTGACCTAACTAGTATTCAGAAATTGGCATTATTTTTACTATAAAGCTATTAAAAATGTCAATATACTTAAATGATAACCAACAGCATATTCACGTAATCAATGTTGGCAACCCTCCTGTTTGAAACTAAGCTACGAAAAATTAAAAAAAAAAAGAATTATATCGTCAGAAAATATACTCTGACTGTGTTGTACATTTAGTAACTGTTACAAATAATTTATTTTCATCACATCTAACATTAAAATTGTTATGTTATTCGTGATCGTCTTCACTATCAGTCTCTTCACTGTTATCGCTTGTATTGAATTTCAATGTGTACGCTTTAGCTCTTAGGTAAATATCTATCTGTCCATCATGTTTATATTCTTCATTAGTGGCTTGTGCAGCAAATACGGCTGCACAAAATTACTGTCCGTTGTCCGTATTTCCAGTCAGTTGTAGCCCATTTGCTACCATAATAATTAAACTTACTCCCTCTGAATGGATTTTTTTTAGGACAAATATTTTTTCTTGAACCTATCCAACTTCAGTTTTTGAGTTTCAACACGAAAACGGTCAGGACGACAGCAGTAGCTATTTCAGGTCATTGTGGATTGTAGGCAAAATATAAAAAAATGTCAGGTTTGCTAAGCTTTCGAACAATAGCATTTTCGTATAGGCTAGCTGCTGCATGTAGAACTTGAAATGTAGAGCGTAAAATCATTTTATCCTACTAAGAGATCTTGCTGAAATGATCTGGAGACTACAAAATTTTCTAGGCCTCTTATTTTATCAGTAAGTTAATACCTTTTGATCTTTCCTTAGGAACTGTATTTTTTGCGCTCTCTCGAGCCAATGCTGAAGACAATGACACATATAAAAATCTACACTACACCGCCATTAAGTATATGAAAAAAACCCAACCCCACTGGGTTAATAAGTATAAAAATATTTGATTTTTTAATAACAATATTATTATCTTACTTAAGTTTTGTAGTTATATATAGCAGCCACTCAGTAAATTATAGAAATGAAGATCTAAATTAAGATATTCTCTACATTTACTTACATAACCACAAAACGTTTCACTTTCATGTCATCAATATAGCATCAATATTATCTACAATTAATGAAAAATAGATGCATCATGATATTAACTATAATAATATTTAATTTCTAATGGTAATAATGTTATAAAACCACCTCAAGTTTCGTAGATTTGAATATCCAATACACAACTGTACTCAGAAAATTATACACTGCAGAATCAGTTTTTAATAACAAATTGAATTGAGCTCTAAATATGTCGGTAATCCTGCAGGTCATGGCCTTCGTGTAATAGCCTATTGTTTATTGTAGTGTGTGTTTTGTTCTGAAATTCAATCAAGTCGGCAGTGATTCAATAAAATTAGTTCTCAAAATTGATAACACATTGATTTTGGAAAATAGGAAAATTATGTAGGAAAATTTACATTTCACTGAAAACTACTATTTTTCCGAAAAACTTTGGATCCCGGGCATGAAAATGAGGGGTCACTCATTAAAATCCGTTCAGTCGTTTTCCTGTAATATCCATTACCAGTTCAAATTATATATATATATATATATATATATATATATATATATTATGTTTGCATATCAGAATTCAAGTGATTCTAAATCGAATACGAATGATGTACGTTGCTAGGATACAGACAATACACTCGAATACGGTTACTGCTACGGTACAGCCAACACAATCGGATGGCCATTATGTCTGTGATACCGAAACGTCGCATGACACGAGTGACGTTGTACCGTAATGTCGTATTGACCGAAATGTCTTATTGGCCAAAATGTGTTATAACCAAAAAGGAATCGTGATCTAAAAGGAGAGACCAAAACTTCCTGGAACGGAAAAAAGTTTTTGATGTCACTTTATATCGTACAACGTTTTAGCCATTTAAAAAAAATAAAAGTAATTATATTATTTTTATACATGTTTTTATTTTTTGGAGAGATGATTGTATTATTATTATTATTATTATTATTATTATTATTATTATTATTAGTTTCTTCTTACGAGAGGCGATGTTTGTTTTATTAGTTTAGTTCAGTTTATTCGTAAAATAGCTACTAAAACAATGGGGGAAAGTACCAATCACGATTATTCAGTACTCTGTAGCATAGTCAACTGCAGAAATTAATGTAACAAATTTGGAAGATATTGTTGTTAATGTTTATAATAAATAAAATCAATTCTATTTTATTTAACTTAATGTGTGGTTCATATTACGCAACCAATTAGATAATAGAAGTAACATTACCTAACTAGTTGCTTAATAGAAGTACCATTACCTAAATAGTTGCGTAATGAATGTGTTTTACAATTTTTATTAGTGATGTAAAGTCCGCATTGCATAATCGAAGTGGATAAAATCAGTTTACAATCATAACTTAAAAGTTTACCGCACCAAATTACATACAGATTTTATTACATACAGATTTTGTGTAACAAAGAGTTCCTACACCACACGATAACTTTTAATCGGTTCGATTAATCGATTAAATCGACAGTTATAGCTTACGCCAATTTAATTAACGTTTTAAAAACGAATCGGTATATACAGAAATGTAAAAGACAAAGTTTATAATTTCCTCTAAAAATTTATTAAAATCTGTAGCTTTGAATTCGATCTGTGTGTGGTCGTAATTTACTTTTCTGGTAAATATAATGTGTAAGGGTTGGTACGGAACAAACCATTCCCCCACCTCTGCTAGGGAGGTAACGTTAAACCGGGGGCAACACAAATGCAGAACATTTTTTTCATTTTCTGACACCTCTCGTTCCATTAACTACTATATGCATTCGCCTGGTTTTGTTTTCTGCCTCCATTTCAGTTTCGTTACTGAGGCATTAGCGGCTGTAAGCGAACCTTAAAAGTCCATTAACATGCATACGCTATCAGTTACCCTTCTAGAGGAAAGCAGGTTTGCTCAAAACACTATTGGCCTACACACCGATACTATACAAATTTGTGTGACTGTAAAGCAATTCTTGCCATACTGTTAATCTCTGTGTTTCGCTTGCATAAAAGTTTCACAGAATTAAAATGACCAAAGCTTGTAGTAGTCCAAAGTGTCATGATAGAAATGTGGGTCATGAGTAATCACTACTTAAATTGGTTGTGGGGGTTTCATTTTGACGTTACATGGCTATTGAATTTCAATAATAATTTGCTCCTACGGATCCCTTCATAGCACATCTTAAACTTTCACGGACAATGTGATCGAGTATTCCACCGTGTCATGAAAATTAAAATTTTGTTTACATTTCCGGCGCCGAAAGTCACAAAGCATTTGCTCTTTATTGGTTGATGGAAAACCCCGGAAAAATCTCAATCTGATAACTTGTCCCTACCAGGATTTGAACTCGAACCCGCTCGTTTCACAGTCAGGCATGCTAACCGTTCTACCAGAGCGAACTTGTGAATCAGCATTACATACAATCCAACCCGTCCCTTGCTATCCTTGCATTCTCCTATTCTGCTATTTCCACTCTTCTCCTTCTATTCTTCTTGTTCACATTTTCCTCCATCTTCATCTTGTATTCTGTTTCCTAGTCTTGTATTCCCTTTATCCTCCGTATATTCCCCATTTTCTCTTTGTGTTCTCCTTATCTTATCCTTGTTGTTCTTGTCTTACCATTGTACTCCTCACTTTCCCAATGTTCTCATCCCCTTCCCTTATTCTCCTCGTCCTCCCCTTGATCCCCTCGTCTTCCACTTATTCTCCTCGTGTTCCTCTTATTCTCCTCGTTTTTCACTTGTTTTCCTCGTCTAACACTTCTTCTCTTCGCCTCCCCCTGTTCTCCTCGTCTTCCAATTGTTATCCTCGTCTTCTTCTTATTCTCCTCGTCTTCCCCTTATTCTCCTTGTCCTCGCCTTGTTCTCCTCGTCCTCCTATTGTTCTCCTCGTCTTCCCTTTATTCTCCTCGTCTTCCCCTTATTCTCCTCGTCTTCCACTTGTTCTCGTCTTCCACTTATTCACCTCGACCTCCCCATATTCTCTTCGTATTCCCCTTATTCTCCTCGTATTGTACTTGTTTTCCCCGTCTTCCCCTCGTCCTCTACTTATTCTCTTCGTATTCCACTTGTTTTCCACGTCTTCCCCTTATTTTCCTCGTCCTCTACCTATTCTCTTCGTATTCCCCTTATTCTCCTCGTATTCTACTTGTTTTCCTCGTCTTCCACTTGTTCTCCTCGTCGTTCCCTTATTCTCCTCCTCCTCCCCTTATTCTTTTCGATTTCCCTTTTCCTAAGAATCTTATTCTCAAACACCCTTAATCTCTGTTCCTCTCTCTCAAAGTGAGAGTCCAAGTTTCACAACCATACAGAATCGGTAATATAACTGTTTTATAAATTCTAACTTTCAGACTTTTTGACAGCAGACTGCATGACAAAGGCTTCTCAACCGAATGATAACAGGCATTTCACATATTTATTCTGCGTTTAATTTCCTTCCGAGTGTCATTTATATTTGTTACAGCTGCTCCAAGATATTTGAATTTTTCCACCTCTTCGAAAGATAAATCTCGAACTTTTATATTTCCATTTCGTATTTCGGTGGAACTGGAAGCCAAAATTATGAATTTTACTGTCTCGTGATTGATAAATGAAATGAAATTATCACTGCTTTTGTTTGAATTTGTAGGCTACTTAAAATTGAGCGGGCCCCAACCAGCATAAAATGACATTATCTCGTAAACGGCTAATTTCTGTACCCATGTTATTTGAACCTCCTTGCTTCTCTTCGTTCTTAATTCTCTTCCCTAAATTTTTAGCATCTCTTTTGAAGCATCCTGTATATTATAATCACAAATGTTTGCGATTGTGTGGATTTCATTTTTGCAATGCCCGCGGACACTTAAAAAATGTAGAACTAATATTTAAATGTGGTTGTGTGTATTTGTTTACGTGTATTTATAACAAATTTGAAATCATTTTCCTGAAAGGCGAATAACAGATGAAAAAAAAAATTAACCAAGCTTTAAGTACACATTTAAAACCATTTGCGGTGTCTTTTAAATGTGGGTTTGTTATTAAATGCTCAGCGATAAATACCTGGCATCGAGATTCATTTGTTTGCATTGATACCGCAACTGTGAAACCAGCCGCCGATGGACCTGTAACTGTACACACGAAATCTGATCCGCATACAGCCAATGTGAGTGCACGGACAACAAAACCAATTGTTTAAACACGCAGAATTCTACTGGTCTTGTTTCGTAACTCGAAACCAGAACTCCTGCATTCCAATGCTGGAAATAACAGCTGGTGTGGAGAAGAAAAAAAAAAGTCGTAGCAAAGTTTCTTGTGGCACACTTTGAAGTTGACAGTATCTGCTAACTCCCAAAGTTTCGAGCAGAGCCAGTTTGATTAAGTTCGCACACAACAAACTCTGATATGGAATACATTACTGCGTCAGCAAAACCGGCGTCTCGCGTTATTCAATTGAAGGAATTCCGTGAAATGACGTACAGTTACCTAGAATGCAAATACAACATGTTACAACAATTTCACGTGATGTAATTTTATTTTAATTCGATGTTCGAGTTTACAAACACAGAACTAACGTTACTTCCAATTAAAGTGATTCTAATTTGGCTTTCTAACGGCGCCGAATTTCTGCACTTTTACTAGCCTACATTTCGACGTGAATACATCTTTAAAACGAATTAAGTCCATTTTCAGTAATTTGACAGGAAGGATATAAAAACTATGTATGCGGTTTCGATTTATGCTGGGTGATTTCTGATAGTTTCTCATTGTTGTACACAAATATATGTTTTCAGCATAGATAAACCAATAAATCCTCAATTTAAATATACGTTTTAAATAGGATCATGTGTAAGAAATGAATTAATACAAATTTCGTGTGATTTTTTTCATTTACCAAAATCCTAGGAACAGTAAAAAACATGTTTATGTTTGTAAATTATTTTTATACCTCACATATTATTGGAACGGAGTTATGCAATAAGAGACCAAGCGCCAAAAACCTGTTTCGAGATATTGGCCATTCAAATAAAGCTGATCCCCGAATTGATTCCAAAAGTACGTGTTGATTCCCATTAGCTCTCACCTTAATTCTCCCATAGCCTACGTATTGATTCCCAGTGCCATAACATTTCTCTTCCCACTTTACACAGACTTAGGACTGCCTACTTGCAGTAGGTATGGTTAAAAATGTTTGGCTTTTTGTTATTCTCATAATGTACTTACATGCCAAGTTGCAATTGTGAAGCATAAGTAATAAAATTATGTAGATGGGAGAAATTTGTAGCAGATTTTTTAAAGATATTCATACCGTGTAACGGTATGGGCCAGCGGTCGTCAGCACAGAGCACTCTGGGGCTAGCGTCTCTTACCCGCGGAGAACACAGTGCACCATGGTGCACTCGTAGCTGCTAGCGGTTATGCTCTCTACCTCTTCCTGCTGCACGACGGGGCACAAGGGACGGCTCCGCTTACCCTTTGCACTTTTCAGCGAGTGCTGACAACCACTGGTATAGGCTAGTCAAATAGTTTTTCCATTTGTTCTTTTATGTGGTTTTGTTGTGCCGCATTTTTTTTAAAGTAATTTTCTTCTCCCTACTCATTTTAACGTAGATTTCAGTTTGAACACCCTTTAATGTCTCTAACAAATGGAATATGTT